>NW_027070312.1:207287-213743 GCF_002906115.3 Quercus suber
GGGGGGGGGGGGGGAGAGGGAGAGAGAGAGAGAGAGAGAGAGAGAGAGATTTTTTTATATTATGTCTTGAGAGAGAGATAGAGAGATGCATCTAATAAGGTTTTGGCCATGTATGATCGTTGTGACAGTGTCACCTATCTTTTATTTTTTATTTTTTTGAGAGAAGGTGTCACCTACCTTAGTTGAATGGAAAATTAAATGTAAATTAATTGTTGTTCTACACTCTTCCAAATTGTTGGATCTACAAAATAAAGAATGACTAAGGTGTGTAGTGTGAACTCATCACATGCGCGGATTACTTACGGGTTTAAGGGGAAAATAGGTAACTAATTTTTTTTTTCTAAGTATCTAGTTAGTAGATCTAGTTTGCAAACTATATTATTTACTAGCATCTCAAGTCTAAAAGACTCGATTTTGACATATAAATCGAGTCTCAAAGACTCGATTTTTATGGTCTGATGTGGCATTTGTTTCCTACCTGGAAATGGAGACTCTAAGGCTCGATTTATAAACCAAAAAAATTAAAAAAAATTTTAAGTCTCAGTCTCTCTTACAAGCCGAAATACCCAAAAAAAAAAAAAGTTTAAGAAATCCAGAAACACAATAATCTCAATCTCAGTACAATCAGATCAGAGGAAGAAAGAAGACTCAGATCAGACAGCAGCTGAAGCAGGCTTGGGTTGCCTGGGTCGCGTGCGCGGCACAGCCTGGGATTCGCCACGCGCGCGATGGGGCCTGGGTCGCGCCGATGCGCAGCCTGGGTCTCTCGGCTGGGTCATGCACGGTGATGGTTTGCCTGGCTCACCCACTCCAATCTCGATCTTCTCTTTTTTTTTTTCTTTTTTTTTTTTCTTTTTTTTTTTTCTCTGGGTTCTCAGATGTTCTGTTCTATTCTAGGTTCCTTTTATAAGGGTTGGAAATCGAGTCTTAGACAATCGATTTTTATGTGGTCACCACGTGGAAAAATATGCCACATCGGACCATGGAAATCGAGTCTTTGAGACTTGATTTATATGTCAAAATCAAGTCTTTTAGACTCGAGATGCTAGTAAATAATATAGTTTGGAAACTAGAACTACTAATTATATAGTTAGAAAATTATGGCTAAATACCCATTTTCGCCCGGGTTTAACATCATTGTTATTTATTGGTAACAATATTATATTAAGAGCTAGTAAAAAAAATTATATAAAATGAATTGTTAAATTGTAAAAAAAAAAAAAAAAAAAAATCTTTTGAAAGCTGAATAATTAATTAATTAATGGACATTTGCACAAAATAATTTAATTGCAAAACAATTTTTCAATTATAAATTTGACATTCCTTACAGATATTTGATTAATAAGTTCATAATTATGATTTGGGCTAAAAAAATGTTCATACTTATCGTTGAGCTCATATAAGCATCTAACGCGCATGTTTCAGTTATTTCTTTTCTTTTTTTTCTTTAATATCAATTTTTTAGATGAGATAGAATTTCACCAAGAGCTGTTTCGTTTTTGGTGTAAGCATACTTTGAATCCAAATCTTTAAATCGAAGACAAAAAATTTATCACTTAAACTAACTAAAACTAACAATAATAGCTCTTCATAAAATTTAAATGCGTGGAAAAGAGTTAAGTATTATTTATTGATGGTTTTTTTATTTATATATATGTACTGGATTGGCATGTTTGCATGTATTATGGTAGGAATGAGTAAAAATACATCAAAAATAAAAATAAAGAAATTAAATTAAAAAGAAAAAGATTAGGTAAAGATGTGAAAAAAAAGTCATTGCAAGTAAAGATCAATGCAAGTAAAGCAGCTTTGTAAAAACATCTGCAAGTTGGGTGGCAGTTGTGGTATATGAAAAATAAACTCAATGTGCTTTTCGTGCCCGTGAAAAATTGGAGTAGCAACAATATGTAAATAAACTTGGTTTTCCACGCCTCGGTATAAGGTGTTGTTTAAGCTCTGTAAGAACATGGAGGTTTCACTTGAATTAGAGCTCAATAATGGAACTCCATAAGTTGCACTTTGTCAATCCAAGGATAGTAACATCTAGATCTAGGTGCCAATGCTTAATTAAATGAGGCACATGTCAGGTTAAATTATTGTTAAAGACATTGTGGTGTACATGTGTTAAAGATGTGGTCCAAGAGGCCCAAGTATATTGTATATAACCCACTTATGTTCATTATTTGCTGTACAATTGAGCATAAAAAAGATGCAGCTGAAACTTTCTGAATCTAACAAGCAGCTGTTTGGACTGCTTTTAGATGGAAAACATGCTGATGCAGAGTCAGAGAGATTGTTCACCAGTCGAAATATTATTGTCAGCAACCATCAAGGTCAATGTGTACAAAACTTATAAAGGTCTAACACAATTTGCTGAACTAGCTAGTTGCATCAAATTCACATAACTGAATTTCGAGTACTTAGAAATCAGATGCCTTTTAGATGACAGGCATGCTGCAAACTGTGTGCAACTAGAAAACACAGACATTAATCAGAAACATACAACAGTTTGATGTTTTCAATCTTTGAACAAGAAACAAACCAGGTGAATTCATAATGTATTGCGGACATTGCTCAATGCTTTGGCCACACTCCACAATCATCATATGGTATGAAGTGAGTTTAGGGCTTTTGAAATTCTCCCAGAAAATCAACGTTGGGAATGATGTTTGAGTTTTTTTATTATGTATTTGAACCGTGTAACGTCAGATTTATTGATATGATATGGTCTAGATTTATTCACTTGTTCCTCTAATTCAAAAAGCAATTTTTTTGGGTCAAAATCCAATTTCTATTTACTATAAAAACTCCAAACATCAAATGCCCTAATAAATCCAAATTACTGAGTATAAAATAAATCCCTCTCCCTCTCCACTAGATATTCGATGCACTGAATAAACAATATTAGCTTGTCTAGTACTACATTAATTGAAAAATTGCAAGTGGATTTTTTTTTTTTTAATTTGATAGTTAATTACAATATAAAAAAGGGATTTAAACTCTAAATATCTTTAGAAGATTAGGTGACGCCAAATAATTAAGCTACAAGGCTCTTGGCCATGATGATTTTTTTTTTCTAAAAGACAATGCTAAATGCATGATTAAGACATGCATGTAGAGTTGCAAAATATTACCCTTCAACTTTGTGATTGAATGTGCTTGTTGAGGTGAATGTAACTTTCATTTTATTCAGGAGATTCCGCCAAGTTGTATCTGAACTGGAAATTAGGTATAAACCTAAGGAGGAGTCGGGGAAGGTAGCAAATATCTTCCAAGGCCATCACCTCCACATTAAATGCTCTCCAGCTAACCCTCTGGCCGCATTAATGTGGAGGTGATACCTGAACAGTGAATAAGCAGCTTTATGGCCACTAAGCAAAAGTTCCAGTAGGTGCTGGATGGGACAGAAAGGAGCTCCCAAGATAAGAACTACACGTGTACAATGGAAGTGGAAGAGAGGACGGAGTATATAACGTAGAAACGAATGAGATCAGGAAAGAGGTCCATAAAAAAAAGAAAAGAGAGACGGATTGAAAAAGGGCCGAAGAGAGTTTTTCTCATTGAATTAACCTAAAATATCCCTTGTTACTTGATGAGTATAACCTTTCCTGTCAAACGGTACTAGTTCTTGGACCCATGCTCTAAAAATTTATTGTTTGGGCTTGTTGGGCTGAAAACCCATTCATACTCTGGGTCAAATCCAATTTGAGTCCCTACAAAGCCCAATCACCCAAATTTATTAAAAACTAAAAACTATGCCTAGAAATTAAAAAAAAAAAATTCACCGTCTAGTTAAACCAAAATAAAAAAGAACAAAACAAAATATGTATCATGACCAAAAATATAGAAAGAGGAAGTGAAAAAGCAACCAGGTCCAGTCCACACAGGAAAGCCCAAAAAAAAAAAAGTAGTGAAATAGCAACCAGGTCCATGCTTAGGAAAGAAAAAAGAAAGAAAGTGAAAAAGCAACAAGTCCACGTGAGGGGAGGAGGGGTGGTTCAGTCATTTACTACAACTATTCTTCTCTTTCTATTTTTTCCTCAAATTAGAGAGATAGAATTTTGGTATGTCAGAGGAAAAAGTACCTGGCCCCCACCAATTTTTCATCCTCCCTATCTCTCTAACTTAACACCCATAAAATCAATTTTTTTTCTACTTTATTTTCTATCCTCCCTTTTTCATAATCAGTGGTGGAACCATAAAACTTTCTAAGCCAAAAATGTATCATTGTATTATGATAGCTTTTGTTAGAAATTTAGACCCCTTAAACCAACCAAATTAACCTAGTTAATTAGCTAAGTAATTAATTTAGTCAAATTATGCAGTTCTAGGTTATCACAAACATACAATCATATCAAAAATATAAAGCAGCGGAAATATAAATAACACAATGATATGATCACCTAGGAAACCACACGGTAAAAACCTAGGGAGGATTTGACCTAGCTATTCTCAAGGTAAACCTGAATCCACTATTCGAAAGAATCGAAGTTCATACAAAAGGACTTACAAGCTCCCCGCTCGACTTCCTAATACTACCCGCCAGTAGAACTTACTGACACAACCACGCGCAACTCCGAATCCAGGGACTCCTTCTTTCTTGGACTCTTAAATCAGCTACAAGCACCCACGCTTGTTATTCTTTAAGCTCCAATGGCAGCAACCGAGTTGATCATCAAGGTATTGAAATAATCTCTACCTAGAAAACCCTAAACTTTGTGTAAAGGAAAACTCCTCTAGATCTCACAAGAGATTTACACAAAACAAAAAAGTATGAGTAACAATACAACAGGAGCAACTCTAAAAACGTGGCTAGGGTTTTTCTTTATATACCTAGGTTAAAAACAGAAAACCCAAAACGTTTAATGAGTTAGGGCTGAGTTGGAAAAGTCTGCAGAAAAGCATTCTGCCCGAGATTCGATCGATCGAGTCTTTCTTTTGATCGATCGAGCCAGGCCGAAATGCACCAATGCATCTGCAGCCTCTCGATTCAAACTTTACATAAAAGACACAATTTTGAGCAAGTCTAAATAAGACTAAACATATTGTTTTGATCATGGTTTGCCAACATTACACATTAGAGTTCTAAATACATAAAATCCTAAATCTTTAGAACCTAACAAACTCCTCATTTGTTATAAAACAATGTGCTTTGAGGAGTTTCTGCATTAAAAATGCTCTGTTTTCAAAATATGATTTTTCCAGACTTTCGATTCGATCGAACTTGTTTTTCGATCAATCGAAATTGCGATTAAATTTTTGGTTTGAGTCTGCCTGACCGATTGATGTTCGATCGATTCTCGATCGATTGAAACTAAAAAATTTTCAGTTTCTATGATTTTGACCAAAATTTTTTTTTCATGCATCATTTGTGTTAGGATTCACATGCATTGCATTGTTTTTGTATCCATCTTGCAGTTTTGCAGTCATATCTCTCATTGTTGTTCACACATAACATGCATACACTTTGCTACATTGGTACTCAACTTGATTTAAAAATTGATTGAATTAATTTTTGAATTTGTACATTCTAGTATATGCTATTTCTATGTGTGAACTGTAGAATGATGGATAATCAATGTGCAAATATTTTCTCTACTCATGCAACTGGTTTATGGGTCACATAGTGTTATGTTTGCATTTTATTGAAAGAGAGAATATTTTTTCTTCATGTGTATCCTCACCTTAGTTTAACTTTGGTTGTGTCTTTAGTTCCCCCCCTCCTTTATTTTTCCCCAAACTGTTTTTCCCAAAACTTGTTTTGTTTTCCTATTTTTATAATGGGAAGTTTTTTTTTAACCTTTGTGGTTCTTAGGGGGAGTTGTTGCTCTTCATAGGGAGAGTTGTCTCTATTTCTCTTACTCTGTTGCATATGTTTTTTTGTCTACCTTCTGATTAGGTAGTCTTTGTCAATACGTGACAAAAAAAAGGGGAGACATAAATGACCAATTTGTTTTGTTTAGGGGGAGAATATAAAAACTTTTTGATGTATCTAACTTAGGGGGAGAGTTCGTTTGCATATTTGTTATTTGCTTGAGTTTTATATTATGTTTCTTGATTCACTGCTCATTGATTTATATTTATGAGTTATTCATGATATATGTCTTTGTTTTGTGTTTTTGTGAAGTCAAGAATTTATTTTTTTGATTTACTGTTTTTCTATCACACATGCGTTTATGTGTTTGTTGAGTGTTCAGGAATATACAAGTTGATTCAATTGAGCTGTGTCTACACTTGCAACTGATGGATAGTAGTTAGAGATTGAATTTGTGTTATGAGCATTATATTTGTAAAGGCTTTTACTATGTAAACTTTGAGCTTTAGTTTGTGTTTTGTCACGGATTGCCAAAGGGGGAGTTTGTTAGGTTCTAAAGATTTAGGATTTTATGTATTTAGAACTCTAATGTGTAATGTTGGCAAACCATGATCAAAACAATATGTTTAAGTCTTGTTTAG
>NW_027070312.1:226670-232434 GCF_002906115.3 Quercus suber
AGGGGGTTTAAAGGCAAAACGTGTGGTGTATCAAGGCCAACAAAGTTTCAACTAGTTAGTGGAAATGGCAAGAAGGCAGCTGGCAAGGGCACCAAAAGCAGTAAATGATGATGGCAGCTATTAAAGTTTCAACCACTTTTTTTGTTATAGTTCCCACTTTTTTTTTTTTTTTAGTTCCCACGCTTAATGTATTTGCTTAAAGTATTTGCTTGAGCATGGTCAAGTGTTAAAAACAATATTGGCAATTTTGGTTGGAAGATGTGTATGTCTGAAGTGTGGTGGACTAGTAGTTGGGTTTTGGTTGGAAGATGTGTAAAGTCACAGGATGTGCCAAAAACAAAATTGGCAATTTTGTATGCATGTGACATAAAGTCACAATGACTGTTCACTTTTATTAAAAGCAGTTAATGTGCATTGATACAGGATAAAGTATTTTGTTGTGTTGTGCTTGTCTTTGCTTTTGGTGGATTTACACAGGACTGTGTTTTGTTTGTCTTGTTGTGCTTTTGGTGGATTTACACAGGCGTGCATTGACATATCAAAGAAAATTATGTCTTTGAGCTTTATGTCACAGCAAAATTATGACACAACAAAGTTGTGTTGTTATAGGAGTGATTTTTATGTATTATTTTGGTATATTCTAAAAAAATTGGACACTGCTTTTGGAACCAATTATTTATTCATTATATATCTCACAAGTTTATATGCAACCTATAGTATCTTTTTGTTTGATAGAGTATTTTCATAGCCTTGAAATGTGTGGAGTTATTTATATAGGCCAAAACAAAGGAGTTCCCAGCTCCTTTTATATTATTGCACAATCTTTCCAACACAAAGTAAAAGGTGAATTGACAAACCCAAATGAGAATGCTTTTATGGAAGGTTATCAATCATTGGTAAGTTCCAAGTTCCATTCACGTTATTAACATTTCCACATAACACTTTATGCCAATATATATCAATCATAGAATGAAGTAAAAAAAAAAATTATACTAAAGAATATTTGCACAAAAACAACACTTTCCATTTCAGGAGATAGATACAATAACATTTCAACATCCCCATTTCAAGAGATAGATACAATAACAATTCAATTACCCAATCACATTTCAACACCCCCCCCCCCTAAAGCATCATGATAGATTAAGGTTTCTCACCCTTACATTGTTGTTCACTGAGGCAAAACACAATAACAACATTACAAAAATTAAAAATAACCATGACAAAACTAGTGCCACATTGTACAATCTCTCACTCTCTCTAACCCTCTTAAGTTTCTCCCTAGCTTCTACATAAAGCTCATGAGTTTCTCTTTCCCTTCAGTTAGATCTTTCTTCCATTTCCCTAATTGCCATTTATCTCTAATTTGCAAGCTGTAGTTCATTCTCAAGCATACTTATCCTTTCACGGTCACTCTTACAAGTTTTGTTATCCACCCACTGAAAGAAGCCACATTTGGGACCAACCTGATCATTACAATTATAACAATTAATTTCACAGTTCACTATTAATCACAACTAATAATTCAATTCAATTCAAATATAACAATGTAATTGTTTCTTACATTAAATTGACTACAACCTAGGAATCTTCTTCCATAGTTACTAGCTTTTCGACTTGTTCATAATGCACAATTCTCAAGGGCACATAAATGACCATCTTCGGCATGGTAGAAACCACTAGTTGTAGAGCTATTGCCAGTTGATGAAGACATAGCAAAAGTTTTTTACAAGCTTATAGACCAACAAATCTGTTATAAGAGGCATAGTTCTAATTTTCAGCATGTGTGACAGCATAAACCATTGTTAACACTTATCAAATTAAGTAAGATAAACTCACATTGAAGTCCGGCATTAATGCATTGCAATGGTTTCAACAATCAAAGGTACCATAAAGGCTAGACTGCCAAATGCATCATAAAATTCAACATTGACTTATAATTCATATATAACAAAGATAATTGGAAGCCCTTCCTATTCTTCCATCAGGTGTATCCCAATTGTTCTCCACAATTATCCTTTTGCAAAGTCTCAACCATTACATTATAACTATGTTACAAAGAATTTTTGTTCAGTCAAAATATTGGTAGACATAAATATGAGATCTTTCATATTAGAAATTTTTTATTGTGCAAGGCTCACAACTAAGGCAGAGACAATAAAATAATAGACATTTAACTTCATAATGACACAATATTAGCGCATTAATGAGGAGTTGGTTGGGTTGTAAAGACAGTGATGGAAACTACGCGGCACCGATTGTTTTTTTTTTTTTTTTTTAATTGGCTAAGAAAAGGTCATTTAAATTGCATCTAGAGAAGTTGTACATGCATATGCAATAAGCAATATGATATATGGCTGGTAGCCAAGAAAGTGCATTAGAAAATTTGAAAGTAGTTGACATGTGAAGGAAAGCAGTTAGCATGAGAGAGATGGCTCAATAAATTTGAAAGTGAAAAAACAAGAAGCACTCGATCAGTGACTTTATGAAGTTAGCAAACATCTAATTCTCACAAGAAAATGAAAGCAAGGCCTACTCTGAAACACATGTCACTATCTAACATTCGATTATGAATGCAACTATGTAGGGAGTCAACTTTCTTAGGCATTTTGTCTAGTGTGATTGCCTAGTGTTACGGGCTTGAGGCAAAGGACAGCAAGCACGTTGGCATGGTGCTTGGCATGACTGGTGCCGTGAACTTGCAGACCATGACAACTTTGTAAGATCAGTCAAATTCCCATTTGGATTATGAATTATGAGTTATGACTTGGGGCAAGACCATAGATTAAATGGGTCACATTTGCATTATGGTCCCTCACATTTGCATTGTTCTCCACGTACATACAGAGGCTGTATATAAACAACAAAAATCAAACATGTTATAAAAATAAAATCAAAGAAAGTGGCACAATGTCTGTAGGAGACACATTCAATCTTACCTTCCTTAAAACCCCACTAAAGAAAGATGGAATCAAGAATAGTTTAAGAAACCCAATTTCGAAGAAAGAATTAAAAAACCCAATTTCAAACCCTAGGTTTCAAAAATTAAAAACTAAAGAGGATTTTGATCTATCTGCAACAATTGAACAGAGGAGCATGCACGATCAAAACCCAGGTTCAATACCCACGATCAAAACCCAAGAGCATGCACGATCAAAACCCACCCACGATCAAAACACAGTTCCATTTCAGTTTGTGAATCAAAGCCCATAGCTGAACAGAGGAGGAGCAACTGTTAGCAACTTGCTTCCTTGTCTCGGATCTGAAAATAAGAGTCTCAAGCGAAGCCCATTGTAGGAGTGAGTGAGTTTTGTGAGTTTTGTGAGTTTTGGGAGTGAGTGAGTTTTGGGAGTTTTGGGGTTTGTTTTAGGAGTGAGTGAGTATTTTGATCCGTTTTGGGGTTTGTTTTTTACTTATTCTGTGTTAGAGTAACAGAAAGTGGAGAGGTTTTTTACGGCTGGGTAACGGCCAGAATCACAGGTAGGCAAAGCGTCAAAATTTAAATCACGGGTGGGCACATAGAATTAGAGGCAAACCACAGGTGAGCAAAGTGTAATTATTCCTAAATTTTATCAAATCTTCAAGAGTACATGAGTCTCTCTTTTGAGGGAAACAAATTGCCCCAAGAAATTTTCGTGGCAGGCCCTGGTAATTATTATCTCTGTTGCTTTCCAAATTACCAACTACAAGCTCCTTAAGGACTTGTAGTTCTGAAAGTGAGGCTATCTCCTTGGGCAAACAGAACAAGTAACATTCTGAAATATCCAGGTGTGACAGCTTCTTGAGTAACACTGTCCCATCTAGAAGTGCCTCCAGATTGTGGCTGGCTTTGAGATCTAAAATCCTCAAATTTGTTATCTTGCCTATGGAATTGGGAATCTTCAATTCTAGAAACTCCTTGCAGGCTTAAAAGCCTTAAACATTTCATAATCTTCAACCCTTTTAAGAACTCCGTGCTTTCTACTTCAATAAGATTCTCAAGTGGGCCTTAACTTACAATGTGATGCTAATCTGAGCTCTTCCACCATCCCAAATAAAGAACATTGACATTTTTCATCCTTGAAAACCACTCAACAAATGTCAACATTTTTCAACTTTGCAAATCAGGGAAACTCCCATTAACACTGAATATGGTTTGCAGTTTCTCCTGATCTGAGTTAGGACTATTTTTCAATACCTGCTTCAAAGTTCCATCCTCATCCTTCACTAAACATACCCTGTTACACCGGGAAGAATTTACAGTTGGAATCCCATTAAAATGACAATCAAAGAACCCAGCCTCCTGGGCAAGCATAACAACCCATAGTGCACCAAAGGCTGCATCTTAAACCTGTTCAGTTTGCACCTTTCCTTAACAGGCTCATTAAAGCCCTTACAGCTCAAGTTCTTTAAGGATCTCATCAGCTCTCTTTTCTCCAGTACTTGGGAGGATCCTTTAAAGAGTCTAAACCCTCTCCAACCCACCAATTTATCAGTAGCCTCCTCTTTACTACCACATCCTCTGGAAGAACAGCAAAGGACAAGAACCAAAGCTTCAGCCTCATATCAAGGTTCTCAAAAACTCCCTTAAATTCAGTGAAAACTGAGCTACATACAAACTTATGATTCATATGTAAGCTCAGAAATCATTGACCATACCCATTAGTTGGCCTCGATTTAGTAGACATTTTGGGTGGCAATGATGGAATGTTCAACTTCAACTTCAACTCTTCAAGGCATCTTTTTTTTTTATTGCACTAAGCTTGGCTTGAATTGGGAAGGCATCATTAGAAGCTTCTACAACTATCTTGGAGATGTCATCAAGGCAGAATTCAATATTCTTGATTGATTCACCGGCATCGTGCTCAAAATTCTTCAGTTTACGGAAAGCTTCTTTAATTTGATAGAGATCTCTCTGCAACTTATCAAATTGCCCGTGTGTAACAAGACATTCTTCGATAAGTGAATGGCCGTTGTCAGTGGTGGTGGCAGCGATGGTGGTGTTGTCGTTGTTGAGATCATTACTGCCACTATTGTTGTCAGTGGTGTTGTTACTGCTGCTGGATTGAGGGACAGAGCCCTTGAGTGCAGAAAGACGAGCAAGCAGGCTGGCAATGATGTTCTCAAAGGTCAAGAATTCATCGGTTTGTGCTGAGATATCCACAGATGAAGACATAGCTGACCGAACACAAAGTGAAATGAAAAGCTGAAGATAGCAGATAATAATAATACAAACACATATATCGATTTTCACAATCATAGTAGCACGGATTAGATATACATGAACTGATGTTGGTCTATGACTATAAAAGTAAAACATATAAATAAGAAAATAAAAGAGACAAATAAAAATAAAACCCAGATTTTCTCAGACACAGATTGTTTTCAAAAAAAAAGAGAGAAAAAAATTGCCGAGGAGGAGTGAGGATGCTACAAATTTTGAATGATTTTTCACGAACTCGTGCACTGAATATCTACGGCGGAGTGGAAGTGAATACGAGCTGTGTTTGCAACCGGCGTGTAGTGCCTTAGGTTAATGGACCAAAGAAGGCACTACTTGCAAGGATGAGACATAGATGAGTAGAGAGAGAGAGAGTGAGTGTGTGAGAAATACTTTTGACTGGTGAATGGGGAACGGAGAATGGTGAACGTAAGATGCGAAAGAAAGAGAGGATATAAGGTCCATATGTTAGTTGTCACATAATTTTTGGGAACTAATAAATAAAAACTATCAAAGTTTAAAAAATATCTATTATTGGATTGAATTTGTTTTTTTTTTTTTTTT
>NW_027070313.1:0-4147 GCF_002906115.3 Quercus suber
TCACGGTGAGAAATCTGGATGAGAAATGTTCTATTTTGAAGTCTAGGGTTGCCTGCCTGATCGCGTGACCACATCTGGAAAATATCAAGATGGGCTAGAAGTCTAGATAAGGCGCACTGCCCTCAGCTGCTGTCCTCTTACGAACAGTCGGATCTAAGGACTCTGTTGAGTCGTCAACGTTGACAAAGCTTAGGCGAGGCATTATATGCTTTTATCTACAAAATAGCCGAGGAACAGATAATGTTCAACTACTAAACCCATCATCGAAGGAGAACAAAAAAAAAAAAATTATAAATAATAGTATCGCTAAAAGATCTAAATTTCATGCTAGGGAACTTACCCTAGGGTATCCCTTGGTTTTCTCTCAAGTAGGGCAGTGAAGACCATTGTGACATTCCCCAGAGGCAATCAGGTAATCGTCCTTCATGCCCTTATTAGATTTGGGGAGGCATGATACTAGCCTAACAATGGTGGATCGAGACTTGAGTAATATCCCGCGTTGGCAAGTGAGTGGCACTCATTCATGTTAATGACATCGTGCCATATAAGTCCTAGATCCATCTGCTCATTGAGAGCATTTACGTTGCCTAAGACTCTAATAGGTCAGAAGTGCACTGGTGGGCGCACACCTATGGTTGATTAGATAATTTCGAGTCACCCTACCCATGGGAAGTGTGCATTCCTCTTTCTATGAAACGATCATAGGAATAACAACTTCCCCTTCTTTTCTATCTGTGATTATCTGGTATGGGGGACAATACCAAAAGGCTACCCTGCGGAATATGGTACTTGCGCCTGAGCCCTCCATACCGGCCAGAAAATCTACAAGGTGCTTGAACCTACCCATCTAGGTAACTAAAGAGATGCGAGAGAAATTTAAAAGGGAGAACAAAGAATAGAGGGCCAGAGAACCGGCCAGGAGAAAATAACCTAGAAAAGAGGAACTTACAAGAATGAGTGCGTTAGTTGCTTCTGGTACTTCTTGGAGGTTGAAATTTTAAGAAAAGACTTGGAGACTTGGGAAATTTGGTAACTTAGAAAGCTTTGAGGGTTTGTGCGTTTGGGATCTTTGGAGAGCTTGAAGACTTGTGAAATAAGGAAAAGTGATTTCCCCGAGTACCTTATATAAGAGGTGAAATTGATGGGAGTTATCCCGCTCAAAATTCAAGGAGAAATGTCAACAGTAGGATCTACGTCTCACCGTTAGATGTGAGGAACAAAGTGCCGCATGGAGCAATTAATGACGCATCGCAAGCTTCGAAGTGTCAGTAATAGTTATGGGGCACGCAATACGGTACTACCATGAGTGTAAACCAAAGAATGAATGGTTTTGACTCTTGAAATATCAAAAGCCCACTTTTCTCCTCGGATAGAAGGGAAAACTGGAGTTTTTAGAGGCTATTTAGGGATAAGGGCCAATATTATATTTTGGGCTTGGCGAGGACGTTGAGTGTTCCAAGGGTGAGTAAACAGTAGTAAGGGTGTTAAGTTTTGAGTCCCATGAGTATGTTGCGAATGGAGAGTTGGGGAAGTTAGTCCGAGGAGTAGTATCTCTTCGGATAACGAGGCATAGATCAAATGAATATCCTTTTTCAAATGACCTTTCAAGAAGCTCTGTTGATAGGGACGTGCATCATGAACGTACTGGAAGGATGGGAGCTAGGAAATATCTAAGGAAAAGCTGCTACTACTGCATTGAATGCTTTGCAGCTAACTTTTTGACTGCATTTATGTGGAGAAGACCCTTGAACAGTGTTGCATTGGTTAACCTAACTCACAAAAGGTCAGAGGGGGTGTCTGATGGGACAAACACTCAAGGAGTGGCTTGGATGGTCAACAAATAGAGGGCCACGGTCATTGAAAGGAAGGTATATAATATAGGAAACCCCTGAAGAAAAAGGGAATCGAGAAATCAAGAGAGAAATACTGTAGCAATTAGGAACCAAACTTGTAATCAAACTTAAGAGTAATATATCAAAACTAGTCTCCTCGGACTTTGCAAAGGACAATTTTCTTCAGTTTAAACTTATTTATCTTCACTCTTTTGTTATCAAGAGCTACCTTATTTGTTGTCTAATTAACTAAAACTCAGTTTTTCAACCCACTCTCTACAAATTCATTGTTTTAGGCTTTTTGGGCCTAAGTCCATCTACCTTTTAGGCTAGGAACTCAACTCTGGTCCTTATAATAGGTATTTAAATATATATTCTTTAATAATTTAATATTGGAAAAATATTACTTAAATTATTGCCTATTGTTGCAAATTTTATCCTGCTAACTTGTTTAGGCCACGCCAAAAAATATTTTTTTGATTTTAATAATTTTAGCATGGCAGTTAACACGTTTATATCCCACTCTTTGTCACTCTTACTCTTAGGAATGCATTTTACAATTATCTACACATGAGAATGTATTTTGCAATTTTTTTTCCTATTTATTATTGACTGTATTTATAGTAAAGAAAAAATCCTCGTTCTCCAATCTTATTTTCTTTTTTGCTTAACATTATGTATGGGAAATTTAAAAGAATGAAATGGAATAATATATCAGAGTAATATATCATACTAAACTTAAGAGTAATATATCAGAACTAGTCTTCTCGGACTTTGCCAAGGACAATTTTCTTCAGTTTAAACTTGTTTATCTTTACTCTTTTGTTATCAAGACCTACCTTATTTGCTGTCTGATTAACTAAAATCCAGTTTTCCAACTCACTTTCTACAAATTTATTGTTTTAGGCTTTTTGGGCCTAAGTCCATCTACCTTTTGGACTAAGAGCTCAACTCTGGTCCTTACAATAGATATTTAAATATATATTCTTTAATAATTTAATATCGGAAAAATATTACTTAAATTATTGCCTATTGTTGCAAATATATATAAATATGTGTATGTATATATATATATATATATTAATCACAGTTGCATTGTGCATTTTAGTTTCGTGAGGCAACCTTCCTTCTTCTTTTTTCCCTCCTTTTTTTTTTTTAGTATTCCGTATGTACTTTTTTTCCCCTTTTATATATATTGTTATACTGACACAATAAATTTCACAATTATTGAGATGTCAATTTCATATAAGTCAAAATAAAATAATAAAATATGAAACTGTGATCAACCACAACTGCACGTACAGTGTACATTTGGTTTAATGAGCCACTGTCTTTTTTTTCCCCCAAGTTTTGAACAGTAGCTACAGTTCCAAGCGGCACTATCTTCCATTTGTACTTTTCTTTTCCTTTTATATATATTGTTATATTGACACAATAAATTTCACAATATTTTCACAATTATTGAGGTGTCAATTTCTTATAAGTCAAAATAAAATAATAAAATATGAAACTGTGACCAACCACAACTGAAAATAAATGTTTTGTAAAAATATTATGACACTTGTTAGGTGAATGTGTAAAAGCTACAGTACTTTTGCTTTGTTCAATATATACTTTTTATTTTTTTCAATCATCAATTTGTGCTCTTTTTTCTGCTTTAACTATATAAGAAGAGGCAATGCCTCTACAATGCCCCTTTTAGTGTAGTGAATGTGTAAAAGCTACAGTACTTTTGCTTTGTTCAATATATACTTTTATTTTTTTCAATCATCAATTGTGCTCTTTTTCCTGCTTTAACTTATAAGAAGAGGCAATGCCTCTACAATGCCCCTTTTAGTGTAGTGAGTCATTTTTTTCCCCTAAATTTTGAACAGTTGCTATAGTGCCACTTTGGTCTGTTCAAGTGGCAATGTAGCTACAGCGTTTTTTTTTTTTTTTTAGTCTTTCGTTTGTACTTTTTTTTTTAAATATTATAAAAACCCGCATATATATTGTTATACTGACGCAATAAATTTCACAATTATTAAGTGTCAATTTCTTATAAGTCAAAATAAAATAATAAAATATGAAACTGTAATCAACTACAACTGAAAATAAATGTTTTGTAGAAATGTTGTGACACTTGTTTGGTGAATGTGTAAAAACTACAATACTTTGGTTTGTTCAATATGCACTGTTTATCGCTTTTTTTTTTCCCAATCATCGATTGTACTCTTTTTTTTCCTATATAAAAAAAGTGAATAAGCTCATAAATAGTGTCATACAGTATTTTTGGTTTAGTAACTTACCTTTTTCCTCCTTTTTTCTTCAAGTTA
>NW_027070313.1:4182-35539 GCF_002906115.3 Quercus suber
TTTTGTTTTGTTTAATTTTTTGGCTTTTTTTTTTTTTTTTTTTTTTTTGTGTGTGTGTGAATGAATAAAGTTGTAGTATATTTGCAATATTATTTTGGTTTGTCCACAATAATTTTCACAACACTTTCATAATAAATCAAATTGTTATTGGTTCTAATTTAAACTTACCAATGAAACCACTTTTTTGCCCACCAATAACAACTTGTAGTAATGTACTACTTATAATTTGTTATGAAATTGTCATGGACATAACATTTTTTTGTGTGAAAAATGTTAAGACATCTTGATATTGTCACAATATTTTCAAAACTGCTGAGCTATCAATTCTTTACAAGTTAAAATAAAATATAACAAAATTATAAATGTATTATCAAAATGTTGCGTCATTCTGTTGTGTTTTTAGAAATTTTTTGTTGGTTTAATCAACTTTGTTGAGCCAAAATTCACTATTCCATATACAATTTTTTCGGGTTGACTTTTTGTATATATTTTTTTTTAAACACTATTTTAAGTAAAAATACATAGTTTTGCACACAAAAACAAAAACAAAAACTTAGGAAAAAAACATTTTTCATCCTTTATGTTTGGGGTAGTTTACAATTCTTCCTTAAACTTTAAAACCATGCAATTTTTCTCTTAATATTTTGGAAAAGAGCAAATATGTCATATTGTTATACTCTCAGTTAAACCCTAATAAAAACTTATGATTCTTAAAATATTTTATTGTGTAATGTCTAAGTTACTCCTGCTAAATTTTAACATCCTAACAATTTTCTTTACGTATTTTGAGTTTTAAATGATAAAAATTTTTAGAAAGTTAGAATAATAATATTCGATTACACAAGCCTTTTGTTATCTTTATTTTTTTATTTTTTATTTAAAATTTCTTAGCAAAATTCAGTTGTTTGTTGTTGGAAGATGATGATCTTCGTTATCATTCTTAGAAGTTTTTAGAGAATAGACATATTGTCTTTAGCAAATAGATACTAAAAAACCATTATAGTTAAATAAATATTTATATAAAATAGCTACCTTAACTTTGTGGCTGATCAAAATTCTTTTTTTTTTTATCAAAATTCTTAAACGAATGAGATTAACTTTGTTCGACATAATTATCAAAATTCTTAAAATTAATGTCTCTTTTAATTAATGTAAATCTCTATGATGATTTCTCAGAAATCAGTAGGCTGAAAATATTGGGCATTAATGATCTTAAGGTTGTTGGTGAATTTTGAAAAAGCAAACAAGAAAATCAGAGGAGACCAGTGGAGGCCAGCCAAGAACCCTCCGATGGCAAAGTTAGTATTTTTGTGATTCCAAGCCATACATTCTCATAGATGAATGCTTATATAGCGTGCATGAAACGGTTATTACATTTTTGTAACTTCTCCTATTGTTGCGGAGTCCAAAAAACTTGGAAGTAACTCCCATAACTGCCATGGAAGTTGTATTGCTTGGCCTTATTTTCTCTAACCGTCATTGGCAACGGTTCATAGTAGTGAATTTTGACCTTTTACTTTTAGGACGAGCTTGACCAAGACGAATTTGGCTAGGACGAGAATTCCATGAAGCTCGCTACTCTGGATAAGGACGACCCTCATGGACGAATATGGAGTCGGTTCTGGCACCATCACTCTATATACTTTAAAAATCAAATGATTCATATATTTGTTTTGTAATACAAATAAAATCTAGAATTGACCTTAATTACTACAGTACTTTTTTTCCACGGCAAGCACGTGCCTTGCATATGCTGCCCTAACTAGTGTATATATATATATGTGTGTGTGTGTGTGTGTATGTATGTATTTTACTATTATACCTGTAGGGACCTAATCTGGATTGACCCTGAGTATGAATGGGTTTTCAGCCCAACAAGCCCAAACAATAAATTTATAGAGAGTGGGTTGAAGGTTTAGACGCTGGCCGTCGTTCATCAAGCATCAACTTTCTTTTATAAAAAAGATATGTAGAGTTTTTATACAACTTGGGGGAATGCTCCTCGGCCATGAGCCGAGGAGACCTTTTTCTTCTCCTTTCTTACCCCCCTTTTTTTACTTTACTTGCTTTTCTTATATAGTCTTCATCTTCCTATCTCCTTATTCCATCTGTTGATCATCCATTTGCCTCTCTTCTGACCGTCCGTCCCATCAGAGGCCTTATCAGTACTCAAGTGGTTCACTCTGATCAACGTTGCCTTGCTAAGGGGTTATCTCCCCATTAATGCGGCCAGGGGGGTTAGGTGAATGCATTGAATGCGAGGGTGACAGCTTACCTTGGGGTTGGTCTTTCCCAAAAATCATCCTTGTCAGGCCGAGGATGAAGAGGTCCTCGGCGTGGATTGGGAAAAGAGGCTTTCCCCAATTTAGCCTTGAATAGTCAGTATTCCTCGGCATAGGCCTTGGGCCTGCTACACGATGGGCCGAGGCTATCAGGCCCACGGGCCCCACAATACCATTTACCTTTTATTTGTTATTTTTTTTCTCCTTCAAAATAGAGATAAGATTAATATTTCACAACCATTTCAATAAAGGAATAAGTGTTCCTCTCACTTTTGGGAGGAATGCTTAAGAGACAATAGAATGAAATAAGACTAAATATCATCTCGTAATAATTCAATTCATTACTACTATGCTTAACTAATACAATCTTATTGATTAATGCAACATAAATAATATTTATTTTTAAAGATAATAAATTCAATTGTGGTTAATTGATCAATGTATTTACATGATATTTAATTGGGAATCTAATATAAAGCACCTAAGGAACTTTACCTAAGACATGAGGAGAGTGTTGATAGAGATGAGCAAATAAAAGTCTCTCTTCGCCCAAAAAAATCTGGAAAAACCACATTAAATATAGATTACAGATTGTGACTTAACCATAGGAGTGATCTTAGTTGCCTTTCCAATAGGACAATATGGGTTATTGTTTTAGGTTGATTTTCATTGACAGGGCAAAATAGCAAGATATTACGGATGAGTGGCAATCCAGAGCAAGATATTGGGAAAAATTAAAATAAAAAAAATAAAAGGAAACTTAGAGAAGTCTCCTCTGACCAACGAATTTAAAATTGCTCATCAAATAGGAAAAGAGACGGAGGAAGAATGGCGTACATTGTCATTGAAAGGTCCAACCTATCTCTAGATATATATATATATAAAACCGAAACCTTTGAAACTCCCACAATTTTCCACATCATTACTATTTTCTTTTTCTTTTTATTTTAAATTCTTTTTATTTTAGGTTTTATATCTTATATAGAATCTACCAGAGAGAAAAAAAAAAAAAAAAAAAAGGGACAAAAGTTTGAATTTTTATTAATATCAATAATATTGAAAAACGTATACAAACTTGGAGGCCTATTTAGGGGCTCCATAAAACTTGATAGACAAGAAAATATATTCTAAAATAAGCCCTAATTAATACCTAACCATAATAGGATTAAATTTGACCTAAAAAACATTAAAAGAACCTAAAAACAAGGAAATAAATCACCTAGACCTAAAATAACGTTTTTTGCATAAAAATACCAAAATTAAATAATTACAAAAATTAGGTTTCAAAAAAAAAAAAAACTCACATAACACGTTAGAATTTTATAAAAAATAAAAAAAAATAAAATAAAATAAAAACTTTAGGATTAAGAAAAAAAGAGAGAGACTCCTGGTCGGACTCTCTCTTCTCTCCTTAAAACCCTAGCAATTACCATCTCAAAACCCTAAACTTAACTTCACTTTAAGATTAAAAAAATAAGAAGGAGAGAGACTCACGTAAAAAAAAAAAAAAAAAAAAAACGTATGTTTTGTCTTTTTTATTTGCTTTCATATGTGCCTGAAATTTTCATTCTATCTTATTGTTTTATTATTATGTTTAGAATTTATTTTCTTCTAAGTATTTGGGTTAATCTCTATATTTTGATAGTGTTTTTATGGGTTTAGTTTTTAGGTTGAGATTTTTAATAATTATTTTATATTGTATATGGCAGATGAAGCGTCTCTATTTTTTGGAGAAAAATCAAAACTACAACCTATGTCTTCCAGTCCAAGGTGTGGTAAATTTTTATTTGGTATATTATATATGAATTTTTTGAATTTGAAGGGTTTTGTTTGGTTTTGAAGTAAAATTTGGGGATTCTATAAAATTTGGAAGTTTAAGTTTCGGGGTTTTGGTATTTGCATCTCAGTAGGTTGATCTTAATTCTTTACCTTATATGTTCTTGCTTTGTTGAGAATTTTTATTTGGGTTCATGTGATTTTTTGTTTTCTTAATTAAAACTTTGATTTTTGGTTGATTAATTATTTGTTTGGATTAATTTCAATTAATTATTTGTTTGGATTCAACGTAAAAGATAATGGAATTAGGTGTTATAAATTTGATAATGTTCCATGTTTTGAATTGTTTATATTGTTATTACTACAACTAAATAAGATTTGTTTTTATCTTTATAGTTTATATCAGTTTTGAGTGTGTGTTTATATATAACTTTTGGGAATTTTGTTTTATTAATTTAAGAATTGTAAATAACTTTGTAGGTTTTAGTAACTATGCACCTGCAGTGAGACATTGACAATATAAGCACATATATATGGTATTAACATTTTATAAAAATCTTTCTTACAACCCAATAACATTCTACATTACACAACACTTCTAAACTATAAAAAAGCATAGAAGTTAAATATTTCTTCCCATTGTATTTTATTTAATTATGATAGATCTTTTTTTTTTTTTTTAAACGCTAACTAGCAAAATGTCTGTAATATGCATATTATTAACCCAATTTTCTATTTCTAAATTTCTTAGATTTTATTATATCAATATTTTTTCTTTTAAATTTTTGGTGGGCAAATTAGTCTCTCACTAATTCTTTTACCTTAACGTGATGTTGGTTAAATTCAAAATCCTTTAGCCTTTACTTCCTGCCACTGGCACGCACAAAAAAGGTGTGACCATTGACTAGTCCACGATATCAGCCTGTTTTATGTCAATTTCTTTCATGTAGACCACATCTTCTTTATAAAAACATTTCTCAAGTTAATAGACCAAAGTATCCATTTGGTTCCTATTAAAAAAATTATTTATTTGGTGGGCTTTTGCCAAACCTTCAAAATACCACCACCTCTTGAACTTCACAAATGTAAAACTCACTTTCATGTGAGATTGATGTTCTATCCAATGCCTACCCATAATACCATCTCATTTGTCACCAATTGATACAAGAGTGTCCAAAAAAGCCAAAAGCCCATAATAAATCAACACATTTTAAATTTTTATTACAATAAAAATGAACTTGAAGATGTAGTAGGTAATTATTACCACTATAAATTTTTTGTTGTTGCAATAGCTGTTGTGGTTATAAACATTTTTCCTTATAGTTTTAATATTAATAAATATTTGTAAAGTATATATTTTGATATATCCTCTAAACAGGGTGGGTGATCAAACTCGTAAGTGTGTGGTGCTCATAAGTTTGATCATCCTAATTAGGGGTGTCCAGTGACCCAATTCAACCGACCTGCCCTAACCGAAGGTCCACGGGCGGCTCCAAATCCACTCTATGATCGGTCACAGGTTGGCAAGTGGAAAACCCGAATAATTCGGTTCGGATTTAGGTTTCAAAATATTTCACTTGAAAAACCTGAATCGAGCGAATTATTTATTAAAAAAAAAAAATTATAGTATAGGATTTGACATCACATGCCAGGAATAGCCCATGCCCAGCAATGCCAACCCAAGACTCAAAGCAACTTTTTCTCACACACCATCCCAACATGAATATCAACCGTTCATCTCAAATTAAAATTTAAAATTAATGGTGTTGATGAGAGTAAAACTGAGCACGATATGACCGATTACAGTGGCACAATAACCCATTCTAAATCAACGGTTATAATCCAAGATGAAGAGCCAATCTAACGGTGATAATTAAATAGGAAAGATCTGATATCTCTCACTTCCTCTCACGAGTCTCTTCACTCTTCAATTTTCACTTCAGAGATAGAGTGCAGGTCATGGACTCATGGCTTCCCATTCATGCCTCCTCTTCCCCTTTTCACTCTTCCTCCCATTTTCACTCTCAGTTCTTTAGCCTCAAACTCTCTCAAACTCTCACAATCTCACACTCTATAAAGTCTAAAACGTTTCTCCAAATCCAAAGTACAAACCCTAGCCGCCTCCAATGTTGTTACCTACTCCCCCTCCGCCTCTAATGCCTTGCACCACCACCACTGTCCACTCCTCTCTCTATAGCTACCGCCGGTGTTTAGTCCTCACCCAGCCATTGTGTAGTCTTCACTGAGTGAGTAAGGTAATGTTTCTTTTTTTCTCATCTTTCTTTTTTGTTAGTCTCGTCGGTTTCATTTGTTATGGAAATCAAATGTTAAAATCAAATAGACCTAAAGATTCATACTATGAAACCCTAACTAAAAAAAACTTAGAAACCCTAACTATTTTACTTTTATTCTTTGTTCTTTTCTTTAATTAATTTTGATCCTGTTTTAATTTTATACAGGATTGAAAGCTGACTCCAAGTATCATTATCTGCCCTCAAGTTTGAAACCCATACACCCACGGTTTTCTTTAATGTATGGTTTTTGCTTTCCTTTGTGTTTAGTAAAAATAATAATAATATGTAGTGACTGGTGATTATTTGATGTTTCTTTTTACAAAAAGGGGCAAAGTAATTTAAATGATAAATAGAAGATTGTTGAAAGGGAAACTACTGAATGTAATTCATGAGAGTTGCATTAATGTGGCTTGCAGATTCTTTTGATTTTGCTTTTCTATTAGTTTGTAGCTTTGTATGTTCTCTATTGCCCAAATTAGACAAGGTTTATTTAACATTTTTGGTTATAGCATCTTATGGAAGTTTTAGCTTACCTTGCTTTGTTTTTAACTCATTTAACACCTAGAAGTTGATTATATGAGAAGATTGTTATTATGTGACTGTTCCTAATTTTCTTTCCAACACCTAGAAGTTGCTTTGTTTTTAACACATTTATATGAGAAGATTGTTATGATGTGACTAGTATAATCATGCAATTTTTCACTGCTAAGAAGAGATCTGTGATCTTGCATGTCCCTAATTAATTTACTTCATTGAGTGATTTGTGATCTTGCTAAGAAGAGATCTGTGATCTGTGATCTTTCTTTCTAATAATCTCTTCTAATTATATTTATTAAAATGTGTGGTTCCAGGATATTGGTTTTCCTTTTTGGTTTGTGTGGTTATTATTTATTATTATTATTAAAGCTATGAATTATACTTTTTACTCTAGTTTGCTAATACGTATATTTGTTTTTTTAGGTCATGGAAACCCCCACTAATGAACCCTTTGTCCAAATACCAGCTGCTACAGAAGATGGTGCTATTCCCACCCAAGTTGAAGATTCTGCTGCTACCTAAGCTAAAGCAGTTGCTGCTTCTAAGTTGCCCCTAGTTCCACCATGCCAAGTGAGTACAGAAATCCTTGTTAGTGGTACTTGTAGTGGTAGGAAAAAGTCCATTGTTTGGGGTCACTTTGAAAAAGTAAAGTAGGTGAGGGTGATACTAGTAAAACTAAGGCTATTTGTAATTATTGTCAAAAATCGTATAATGCTAATAGTAAGACTTCTGGTACTAGTAATTTGTTAGCTTATGTGCCAATATGTCCCAAGAACCGTAATAGAGAAGATCTAGTTAAAGGGCAGAAAACATTAGCTTTTGAACCCAAAAAGGATGGAGAAGATGGATTCCACCTTATGTCAACATCCTTTTCTGTTGAGGCTTCTAGAAAGGCATTGGCTGAAATGATTATAATTGATGAGTTGCCTTTTAAGTATGCCGAAGGGTATGGGTTTAAGAAATATGTAACTACCTTACAACCTAAGTTTCGATTAAAGGATATCCCATCTTGTCAAACTGTGGCTAGAGATGTGATTGGCATTTATAATAATGAGAGAGAGAAGCTAAGGAAATCCTTGAAGGGTTGTAGGGTGTGTCTCACTACGGACACATGGACTTCTATTCAAAATTTAAATTATATGTGTCTCACATGTCACTTTATTGATGATGCTTGAAAATTGCATAAGAGAATTTTAAATTTTTGTCAAGTTGAAGACCACAAGGGGGAGACTATAGGTAGAAAGATTGAGATGTCATTGCGTGAGTGGAGTATTGATGGGATATTCACTTTGACGGTAGATAATGCTAGCTCAAATTTAACAACAATTAAGTTTTTGCAAAGGGCGACTAAAGATTGGAATGGGACAGTTTTAGGAAATGAGTACATGCACATGAGGTGTTGTGCCCATATCCTAAATCTCATTGTGGGGGAGGGTTTGAAAGAGATAGATGCATCTGTTGCTAAGGTGCGTGAAGCTGTGAGGTATGTGAAGTCCTCACCCAATAGAAGTCAAATTTTTAGGAGTTTTATGGAAACGTTAGGTATGGAGTCCAAGAGTCTTCTTAGTCAAGATGTACCTACTAGGTGGAACTCAACTTATATCATGTTAGAAATTACTGAAAAATTTGAGAAAGTGTTCCTTCGAATGGATTTTGAAGATGATAGTAATTCGTCGTACTTTAGGACCAAGGAAGATAGTGGTGGTTTGGGGTCTTCGTGTATGACAGATTTCCAAAATTGTAGGGAATTTGTGACTTTCTTAAGGCTTTTTTATAATGCAATGAAGAAATTTTCCAGTTCTTTGTACGTTATTTCAAATGCCTTCTATAATGAGATCTTTGTTATTCAGGAGAGAATTTCCAATTTAGTTAAATTCCAAAACACTCTCTTGAAAAGCACAACCACAAACATGCAAACTAAATTTGAGAAGTATTGGGGGGAAGGGGAGAAAATTAATCCTCTTTTGTATGTGGCTGTGGTTCTTGATCCACAAAAAAAATTGAGGATTTTGAAGTTTTCTTTTTCTGAAGTTTATGGGAATGCAGTTGCAGAAGTGATGGTTGATAAGGTGAAAGATCTTTTGTATAAGTTGTATAATTTTTACACTTCTATTCATTCACCAAATGTGCAAGAACAAAGTGGTAGAGTGAGGACAGAATTGGAAAGTGATGCTAGTGATCCATATGTGATGGTAGTGATCCATATGTGATGGTTCACTCGAGATATGAATGTTTTTTGCAAGTTGAGTAATCTGTAGTTTGTAGTAATGTGCTTGAGAAGAATTTGGCTGAAAACTGTGATGTTAGAAAGGATGTGAATTTTGAGATATTGGAGTGATGGAGGGACAATTGTAATAGGTACCAAGTGTTATCTAAAGTTGCTAAGGATATGCTGGCTATACTAGTTTTCGCTGTTGCATCTGAGCCAGCATTTAGCATTGGAGGTCGAATTGTTGATCCATTTCAAAGTTCACTATCTCCTCTCATGGTTCAAAACCTTGTATGTTCACAAAATTGGCTTCAAGCCATAGTTCCAATTTCTCATCTCTAGTCAAGGGATGATGTAGAGGCATTGGAGGAGGAGTTACTTGACTTAGGTAATATGTTTAAATTCTGAAACTTAGTCTATTAATTTTATTGAATGTCTTACTTCCTATTCTTTTCTAGTTTTAAATCAACAACCAACAACAAGTGTAACGGCAAATACTAGCTCAAGCAAGGGTTCCACCTCAGGCAAATGACCCTTAATTAGCATTGATGATTAATCATTGACTTGGTATGATTCTGCCTTTAGCCCTCTACTATTATAAACTTGGTTTCCTTACTAGTTGGTCTTGTATTTGGTACTAATGTATTGTTTGTTGAATATTTTTTGTCTATTGTAGGAGGATGGTAACTTATTTTGTAAAGAAGGCAGTATTTTGGGAATATTTTGGAAGTTTTTTTGGACATATCACTTTTCTAACTTGTAACAATACTCAACTATCAATGCTTATAGAAAAGAAATCTTAGTTCATAGGTTTTCTTTTCTATTTTAGACTTTAGTCATTCAATGCTTTGGAAAAGCTATTTTTTGGAAATACCTATGGTATTTGATTGTTGTAACTAATTATATTGTTTGGAACATTGTATAACTAGCAAGCTTTCTGCCTTATGGGTTACTGCCTAAAAAACTTGCAGTAACTGCCTCTACGTTACTAAGTCTATATATCTATTAATTGAAATATTATAGTATAGTATTATCTATTGTGATTTATTTGTTGCTGGAAATATTATTTGTTGTGGTTAGCAGGTTTTATAGGTGTTGAGCAACTTACTGCCTAGGTGCTTATTGTGTTGTTTAACAGATTACATATTATTTGTTGTGTTCTTTTTTTTTTTTTTTTTTTTGTGTGGTTAATGTGGGAAAGATTATGTATTTGGATAAAAAACTTGCAGTAACTGCCTCTATGTTACTAAGTATATTATCTGTTGTGATTTATTTGTTGCTGGAAATATTGATTGTTGTGGATGGCAGGTTTTATAGGTGTTGAGCAACTTACTGCTTAACACTTAACAGATTACATATTATTATTGTTATATTTTTTGAGCAATAGATTACATATTATTTGTTGTGTTTATTTTTTTGTGGATAATGTGGGAAAATTATGTATTTGGATTGATAGTAGCATCTTGTTTCAGATCACAGGTGATTTAAAAAAAAAAAAAGGATTTTGGTATGTTGTTTTAACTTTTAATCACAGGTGATAAAAGGAATAGCCCTTTTTTGGGCCTTTTAGATATGTTCTTATTGAAGGCCCAATAAATTAAGTAAAATGAGGCCCAATTTGAAATATATGGAATTCAAATAATCTGAAATCAATGGGGGGGTTTAGCAGACTGCCAAACCGTGTAATTTGAGCTAAAAAGGCCCAAAAAAAATGAAACTTTCAAAATTTTAACTATGTAAAAATGTCCGGCCCAATCTGAGGCCCAGACCTGACAAACCGATGACTCTGACTTGGAGAACCGATAACCCGGAATGTCGGATCCAACCCAAATATTTAGTCAAATTCGATTCTAAAATTCAGTAACCCGATCCAATTGGGTCGAGTTCGGTTTGGGCCAGAAACCGGCCTGACCCGCAGACAGCCCTAGTTCCAAATACCCTCTAAACCTCTCATCTTGACTTTTACACCGAAATGTGCACATATCAGCCGTGAGTTCCAAAAACCAAAGGAAGCAGCAGCCAAACCTTTGTTCGCTCTCTCCATTCTCACTTCCACTCTTCAAGCCGGTCACAGGATATTGTTTTTAAGAGCTTTGGCTGAATGGTTTGGTTCTGGATAGTCTAAAATCGCTTAGTGGCTGACCAAGCTGGTTGGTTCAAGTATTCCCATGTAGTAATTTGCGTCTAATATTAAGCTTTCTAAAAAAAATTTCAACCCCTTTTGTTCCTTTTTGTCTTAAAACTCTGTTAAGGATGCGTTTGTGTTTGTATAAGCTGCTGCAAAACAGTGTTTTGAGTTTAAAATGAGCGATTGTACGAGGAGGCCAAACGGGGTTTTGGGTTTTAAAAACGCTCATGGACCCTAAAAGTGAATATTTACAATTGTGCATTGGCAACATATTAATGGAGAGATATAGGAACCCAAAATATTTTTGGAGAGATATATTTGCAATGTGATTTTCTTCTAATTTTATTGTGTGTGTGTGCGTGTGTTTTATTTATTTATTTATTTATTTTTATATATGATTAGAAAACTTTCAGTATGTGAAAATTTATGGGCAATATGTGATACAAATAATGGTGGGTTTTGGGTAACATAGAATTACGCTGCTTTGGAATTGTCTAGTGTTGTAATTTGGGTCTGTGAGTGTATGCATTACTCTCTAATGGCATTATTATTATTTGGGTCTTCAGTGAATTTGGTGGTAACTATAAGTAGTGATTGTGCTTAGATGATACAACATTTCATGGGGTTATGTGTATGTCTATAGTGGCGCCAACTTTTTACTTTTTTCTTGGAAATGTGATAGATGAAGCAGAAGCTAGTTTGTAACTACAATTATCAGTTGAAATGAAATTAGGATTGTAATAATGAAGTATAGTATGAGGGAAAGATTTTTTTTTTTTTTGAATGCATCTACTGACTTTTTGACACCAAAATTTTGGGATTAAGGCTTGTCTATTGTTTGTTGCTGAATTGCTTGACCTTCTACCACTCTCCACATAACTCATTTGTTGTGAATTCTGTGTTCACTGGGTTGTTCTGTGCTTGTACTGGTTTTTATTTTATAGTTTTATTTATTTATTTTGTTTCTAAGAATGCTTAGATGTCTTGTTTAATCCCTCCATGGCTTTATGCAGGATCTTAATCTTAGTAAGCCAAGAGTAAAGGAAACCTCCCAAAAGGCCTAAGTTTGAAGTTTCTTCCGAGGTGGATCTGAAAAAGGCAGAATTGAAGGTAAGCATATATGGTTTTGTGCATTCCCTCTTATATGAGGAATACAGAATTACATTATAAAAAGATTTGCATTCTTTTTAATTATGGAAGTGGGATTGCTATTGCTGTACGGTGGTTGGTCCAATCAGATTCCATGCTCATTGCTAAATTGAAATGCTTATTTTGGAAGTCTTTATATGAGTGGACTTCACCATCATTGTCAATTTGCACCTAGAATCTATGGATTCCTTAAGTTGTTTCTGTTCCTTTTTGTTTATATTTTGTGTCTACTTCTTTACTGGAATGATAAAATTGTAGTGTTTGTGATTTCTTGAGTATTTATTATGTAAGACCTGGCCCATCTGTATATATATCATTGAATTGGGGAGATGCTGAGATGGTGCATTTCATTGTCTGAGTTTTTTTAACTGATTTTTTTTTTTTGGGTAAAATTAATAATTGAATATGAAAATGGGACATTATGGAGATCAGACATCCTTATTGGTCATTTCTAGCATGCAGCTTCCTTGACCTTTTTCATGACTCATGACTAGACTTAATAATCAGTAAGTCTTGTTCCTTAGGTAGCTCACTAGAATGCCTTAGAGCTTTATGAAGGTAGGGCAGAACTATTACTGCCAGCAGTAATAAGTGTTTATGTTTATATCAATTAAAACTTTGACTTGGAAGCTTCAATGATGAGATAGTTCATTAATTTAATTTTGTGAAAATGGTGCTTCCAGCTTTTGCTTATTGGGATTTTTTTTTTTTAAATTTTTTAGGAAGTATGTTGCTTGATATTACCATTATTCTATATATGCAGTTCCTTTCAAGGTGCTTTGTATGTTTTTGTCCAGAAATTATAGGGCTCATAATGCCTTTTCAACTGTTCAGCTAAATATCTATTTGATGTTTCATAAACGTTCCTAAATATGTAGTAGATGTTTGCTAAAACTTCCTTGTCCAAATTCTCAGTAGACACCATTTCAAAAGAACCTCATTTTTGGGGAAGATGGGTTTTGTCTCAATTTATTTCATTTGAACTCATCTTTAGGAAAGACAAATTTCAAGTGAATTAAATTTTATTTTATCTGGTTTTTAGGAAATTCAAATTCTAAACTCGTTTTGAGGAAAGACACGTATAGGACTTATGAACTTGTCTTTACAATAGATGATTTCAACCTGGAGAGCACAAAAGAACATTATATGCATGAGGTTTTTATTTTTAATTAACTAATTTATATATTATTAATCAGAATTTATTGATAAAGAAAACGAGAACTCTATGTTCACGATGGTGAACGCAAAGTATCATAAACAATTACAATCAAATAAAAAGAGAAACTAATAGAATGCTGGAAATAAAAAATGGTAGTAAAGTGAATAAATTCCAGATTTTATGAAAACAAATGCGTGCAATTATTTGGTTGAGCAAATTCCAGATTTTATGTGTGAAGAGAGCACAAAAGAACATTATAAGCATGTAATGGGTCTTTAATTTATTATGTTATATGGTCATATTGAATTCGACATGGTTGCCAGTAATCATTAGGACATTTGTGAGTTTGACAGTTACATATGATGTACTTGTGTGTGTTTGGATAAGGTTTATTTTCACTTTAAGCCTCACAGTTTCTAGTAAATACCTTATTTTTTAAGCAAATAATAAGCCAATGAAAATATATTATCTCAAACAGAGCCGTGTGCGTGCAAGACTGACATCTTGATGCAATATTTACTTCTGGTGATATTTAGGAAGGCTGTGAGTTTTTCCCTGAAGTGTGTTTCTCTGCTTCATGTGTTTCTTTTATTGATTTTATTTCTTTTTGTATGTAATTCTTTGATCAAGAAATGCACCCCGTGTACATGATGTCTCTTCTATTTTTACTAAAATATCTATTACTAATCAAATCAAAATATTTGTATTTCTTTTAAACTCAAAAGGATGATTATGATTCTTATGTTTGAGGCTTTCTTCAGGTTATTGTCATAGTAAATTTGAAATTATATTGGTTGCATTGACATTTCGGGTTGAATGTTTTGAGATCACTTCAAAGGTCTTATGCTTGTAAGAGAACTTTGACCTGTTCTAAGTCTGTGTATCTGCATGTGGAGCTTTAGATACTGCAACTCTATGATATAGTTCCTTGACTAAATTATGTTTCAGTTTGCTGTAAATATTCCAAAGCAAGAGATCTTTTGGCTGTTAATTTGTACATCATTTAAATTGCATTTTTTTTTTTGGGTTTTGCAGAAGCAGGATCTTTCTTGTCAAAGATGAGTTTAATATCGCAAAATATTCCCCCCAAAAGTAAAGCTAAAAAGACTAAAAGGGAGAATATCAATGACCTCTCCTCTATGCAAGGGAATGAAGATGCTCAAAATGAATATTTGGATGTTTCAAGGATGAATAAGAAAAAGAGAAGGAAAGAACACAATGAAGAGAATGAGAAGCTAGTAATTGAGCAAGAAAGAGAAATGAAGAAGCTTGAAAACTCTTTGTTTGGATCTCTATATTCCCCTGTTGAGTTGGGGAAGGAAGACAAGGAAGCGGTTCAAGACAAGCTTGAGAAAGGTGCTGCTTTATTCATAATGGATTGTTCTGCAAATAGCATGCTCTCTGTTCATGAAGAGGACGCAGAATTATCAGAAATAAGCAATGACAAGCTAGAAACTAAGCAAAGAAAACCAGTCTGGGTGGATGAGGAAGAGGATAAAGCCAACATAAATATTGCTAAAGTTAACAGATTAAGGAAGATGAGGAAGGAAAAGGATGAAAGTTTGATTTCAGGTTCAGACTATGTGTTGAGATTGAGGGCTCAGCATATTAAGCTGAACCCTGGCACAGAGTGGGCCCAATTTGATTCAAGGTAAAGGAATGATACATCTTTTGATGATGAATCATCGGATGAAGAAAATGGGGCAGTACTGGCCCATAATTACAAGAATGTTGAAGCTGTTGAAGATATCCTTCAAACAAATGAAAACCTTGTTGTGAGGAGCAGCACTAAGTTGGTGCCTGGACGTCTTGAATATTCAAGACTTGTAAATGCAAATGCAGAGGATCCTTCAAATGCTCCAATAAATTCAGTTCAGTTCCATCGAAATTTGCAGCTGCTACTAGCTGCAGGATTGGATCGAAGGCTTAGATTTTTTCAGATTGATGGCAAAAGGAATACCAAGATACAAAGTATCTTCCTTGATGATTGCCCCATTCGAAAGGCATCTTTCTTGCCTGATGGGTCTCAGGTTATTGTAGCAGGAAGGAGAAAGTTCTTCTATAGCCTTGATTTAGTGAAAGCAAAAGTTGATAAAATTGGCCCCCTGGTTGGCAGGGAGGAGAAAAGCTTGGAAGTTTTTGAGGTTTCCCCTGATTCAAGTACAATTGCCTTTGTGGGAACTGAAGGTTATATCTTGCTAGTTTCTACCAAAATGAAGGAACTGATCGGGACACTAAAAGATGAATGGAACAGCTCGTTCTTTAGCTTTTGCTGATGATGGTCAGCAATTATCGAGCTCTGGTGGCTGATGGCCAGGTCTACCATTGGGACTTGAGAACAAGGGCTTGCTTCCATAAGGCAGTCGATGCAGGTTGCATAAACAGTACAAGTCTTTCAACTTCCCCAAATGGAAAATTGTTTGCAGTTGGTTCAGACAGTGGGATTGTGAATGTTTACAACAGAGAGGAGTTCTTAGGGGGCAAGAGAAAGCCTATCAAGACCATAGAAATCTAACCACCAAAGTGGACTTTCTGAAATTTAACAATGATGCTCAAATATTGGCAATTTCATCTAGCGTGAAGAAAAACAGCTTAAAGTTGATACACGTTCCATCATTTACAGTATTCTCAAACGGGCCTCCCCTCAAGAAGTCCCTACAATATCCACTGTGTTTGGATTTCAGTCCTGGTGGTGGTTTCATGGCCATGGGAAATGCTGGTTGGAAAGTTTTGTTATACAAGCTGCATCATTACAATCATGCTTAAAAAGGAATGTGACATTTCAATAAAAGAAATACTGCTTTTATTGAAAATCTTACAGGTCAAGAACAAACAACAAAGGGAGACATCCAACATCTTAGTCCTGTCTGGCCTTACCAAGAAGATTGGCAATTGTTGTGTTAAGTTGAAATTTCCAGAAAGTTGATTTGAGGAAGAAGAGGTGCTGCCTTGAGAGGTAAATCAAAGGAAGGAAGCCAACTCTTCAGAAAAGCATTTCTCACAACATTCCAAGATCCTAAGAAAACAATGTTTATTGCAATCCATGAGGCGCTTCTCTACACAGCTCATTTAGGTCTTCAAGGAGTGGTGATCCTAACTAATAGCAAGGAAATCCAACTTTTTTGGAGGTCCAAGACTCTCTGGCCTTGGTGGATTGAAACCTTATTAGAAAAATATATATAATATTAATAAGCAATACTCTATGCTGGTTGTTTTTTTTTGAGAACTTAAGACTCTGTATTAGCTGAAAGCAGGAAACTTGCTAATTCGATAGCAAGACAAACTCCAATTTTTGTAATGTGGTGTAATCTCTTTGTCTGGTATCAAAAAGGAAAAAAATGGCCAGTCGGTAGATATAACAAAACATAAACCTTGATTCAATCTTATCCTAAAACAAAAAAGAACTAAAAAAAAAGGTCTGAACAGAGTGGTAGCAAATAATAAGCTCCCAAGATAATACATAATACATATTACAAATGCAATGTTAGCAACCACTTAAGTCTTAACTGAGGCATATGAAAATGTGAAGTTTGAACACAACATCGTCTCTCATTATCAGCTCAAACACGTACGCAAACATCTCCTACTTGCAAAGCATTTTCTCTCACAGATGCAGATCAACCAAGAGAGAACTCATATGATGAACATGAACATGAATAAATGTGTAACTTCACATGCCATAATCGGTCCTCAACTTGAAGCATCACGTACAGTGCGTGCACTGCCTTTGTCATGTTCCTTGAAGCCTTCTTTTGGTGAGTGGTTGATAAAGCCACAGTACATCCTGCATAAAGGGAACAGAAGATATTTTAAAAATAGTTTATTAGTGAATGTAGAACCCATTCATATGAAATGCTATTTTTTTTTTTTTTGGGTGCCTTCGGTTGTTCATCAGCTTATTTTGTTTATTTTGTTCACAAGTGTAAAAACCTAAAAATATTGTAGTACCTTGAAAAGGACGATGCTTCAAAAAAGTGTGGCTTCTCTTTTAAGATGAAAAGTTGAACCTAATGGGTCGTAACAATAATATTATTTTTTGGATTTTGTTAATAAATGCTCCAAGCTGTGTTTAAAATGCAATTAAATAATATTTGTATACATTTTTTAATAAATAAAATCAAAATGTAGAAATATATTAAAAAAATAAGCAATAATACAATAAATTTATGCGTATAAGCCAATAAATCAATAATATGTGTATTTTTTTTTTTTTAAATTGTGCATTACAACTCAAAAATTGAACATTTATTAATCTTCGAGCACTCATTAACCGGATCCAAGTTCATCCATGTAGGATAATTATATAAATGTCAATGAAGTGATTCTATTGTTCACAATGATGTTGCAATATATTGTGATTTCCATCTACCTAAGATAATACAGCTTGATTTTAGGGTAACTTTTAACTATAAACGAAGCTTTAATCTCTCTTTCTCCTCAATTCTAAAAAAAATACACTTATGACTTTCCCATATCAGCATCCCAAACATCCACAGTCACTCATAGCCTTTACAAAACACACAAGTCCACAATGTTCAAACTCAACATTTTAAAATCTTAATAGTCATTGTCACTCAATATAAAATACAAGTTCCCTTCCCTGGTTGTAGGCAACTCATAAGGGTTAGGATTAGATGGGATAACAATGTTGTAACTAGATAGGTGTTGTCGAAAGAATAATGGTACATAGATCATTTTTTGTTTTTGTATTTAACATGGGATGGTGTGAAGAGCTATGGATAGGTGGATATAAAGGAGTAAAAGGGCAAAAGGTAAAAATAGTGAATTGAAGTGCAAAGAGTTTTGCGTGTATGTGTGAGGGAGAAAAAATCTTGAAACATTAGACCGAATAAAACAAAAAATATTTATTTTACAATTAAAAAAATCTTGAAACATTGAACCAAATGAAACAAAAAGTCAATATTTAATTTCTTCTTATCTATATTGTGACACTTGGAAAATTTTCAATTCTCGTTATTTTTGAAATAATATAGACCAAATTGAAAAATAGGCAAACTTTATAAAAATACTGTTTACTAAACATATTCTGTGCCTCATGCTGCTAGAACATTGAGTTGAAGCATTCATCAATTGGTAGTAATTTCATGGACTTTGTTAAAGAAATGTGAACCATTCACTCTTTGCAACGTTTGAATCAAGTGGCAACAGCTCATTTTCGACTGGTGATTAAAAGGAATAATGAGCACAGTGAGCTCGAAAGCCTCGAATCATCAACATGCTCAAAGCGTGTTGGATATGAGTAAAGGGATAAATTTTGCAGGCAACTAGTTAGCCAAACCATAACAACCTGACCAAAATTCTAACAATAGCTAGTGAAAATTATGCCTTTAATCTTTCCTCCCCTTTTTTCTGGTGTGTCTTCAATAGGGGTCAAGATTGTTGGACAAAATATACAAACCCTATTGATAGAAGTCCCTGAAAAGGCCAGGGCTGTAGATATAACAAAACATCAACCTTGATTCAATCCAATCCAAAAACACAAAAAGGATAAAAAGGTCTTGAACAGTAGCAAAATAATTAGCTCCCAAGATGATACATAATGCATTACTTACAATGCAACGTTAGTAAGCACTTAATCGAGGCATCTGAAAATGTGGACTTTTAGCACAACATCATCCCTCATAATCAGCTCAAACACACAAACATCTCCTACTTGCAAAGTATTTTCCATTGCAAATGCAGACCAACCAGCAGATAACTTGCACTGTGAACTCTGGTACATTCCTTCATAAGCGTATAACTTTACAGGCCATAACTGGTCCACAACCTGGAGCTTCACAGTGAGTACACCTCCTTTGGTGATAAAGCCTTTTCTCAGTAAGTAGTTGATAATGCTATGGGGTAAACTCTGTACAAAAAATAATAAAAGATATTTCAAAAATAGTAGAACCCAATTGAATGAAAAGCAGTTTTGAGGTAATAATATTATTTGTTATGCTGATGGTGGAAGGGCATTCTAATGGATGCCAGTGATTTGATTATATTGTTCATAATGACTTTACATTTTTACGTGATTTCCTTCTGCCTAAGATGATACTGTTAAATATAAATTAAACTTCAATTCCCTTAAAAACACAAAGAAGCAAACATCATTACCAAGTTATGTCTAGCAACAACTCTCTGCTACATGCTTTCTAATTAATCTATGAAAAATCAAAGTTAATAGGAGTTGCATTTTTAAAACCCAATAAGATGTTCAGCTGAAAGCTTACCATATGACCATTACTAATGTACGATGGTTGCATGATAACCATGAAAAGGGGATTTTCTGATTTAAAAGCATTGGCTCTCACAAGATTTTTTGTTTTTCCATTAGTAGTCATCAATTCTTGCTTCTTCTCAAGAGCCTTATATTCATGGTTCTTCACAAGAGCCTTAGCTTTTAGCCTTCTCCGATTGGTAGACATGCCTACACCACCATCTTTCAAAGGACATTGGTCATGTGAGAAAGACTCGTCATCCAGATAGCAATCAGATTTAGGTTTAACTAACGGGCTGCTTTTGCGTCCTACTTGATTTCCTCCAACCCCATGAGCTGATCGTGAAATGACATGAAAATATGAAATCATGCACATGAAATTAATTAGTAGTAAACAGGCTTACAAAATCAACTATTTCCTTACCATTCGACAGAGGGCAATCAATATCATTAGCAGCCCGGAAAATGGCAACTTTAAAAGCAACTTCAATGCCATTAATTAGCTCAAATATACAAACATCACCTACTTTCAAGCTATTGTCTCGTGCAAATTCCTTCCAACCCTGCCGAAACTCGGATTTTGTTTGTGCTTTGTAATTACTAAACTTAACAGACCAAGTTCCCCTATCAAAAGACCGAAGGATGACAAATTCACCACTCATCTTGCTCATGTATTTTTCCGCAAAGCTGGATGATATATTCTATAAAAGATTAAAAAAAATAATAATAAGGATAATAAGGAAGATTTCTCCTTTTCAGCGAACAAATAAAGGAAAAAATGCTTTTGGTTTTGCTCTACAAGGGAAGAACCGCTTTGTATCTTTGTTCTTGTGCTAATGTATGTCATCTAAAAAGTGAAGTTCACAAATGTTTGAGCCTGCAAATTTTTGAACTGGAAGCTTACCAATGAATTCCTAGGGTAAACATATGATGGCTGCATGACAACCTTGAAAAAAGGATTCTTAGATTCAAAAGCACTAACTCTCTGAAAAGCTCTATCTTTCTCACTGGCAGACAATGTCCTTTCAATAACCTCAGATTTTGGGCATCTCTTCGTAGCTCCACTGCATTCTTCTGCTGAAAAATTAGGTTCAGTTAGGGGCTATAAAAACATGACACTGTTATACTTTCAAACTTGTTCACATCTGCTATTTCACACACTAATCCACAAGTGATGTGGCAATGTTCAAATTTTAAGCACATAGAGTGGATGTGAAAAAAAGAGATGTGAAATAGTAGATGTGTGAGAATCAAAATCCTAAACAAAAGTATAAGATTCAAACCTTTAGATTCTCGCCTGGTAAAAGATACCCCTGCATTCATTTTTGACTTCTCTAACATTGACCCTTTAGATTTAGTGAGTTCAGGTCTAAAATGTGTATCCCCTCCTGCTTGCAAATCAGAACTTCTTGGATTGGTTTTTGACCTCTTATGAGGTAGAGGGCATGGTAATGGTGATTTCTCCCTTGTTTTTCGGCTTGGCATAAAGCCATCCATGATTTCAAGAGAGTTATCATCACTCTCAATGTCTTCCATCATCATATGAAATGCTATTTTTTTTTTTTTTGGGTGCCTTCGGTTGTTCATCAGCTTATTTTGTTTATTTTGTTCACAAGTGTAAAAACCTAAAAATATTGTAGTACCTTGAAAAGGACGATGCTTCAAAAAAGTGTGGCTTCTCTTTTAAGATGAAAAGTTGAACCTAATGGGTCGTAACAATAATATTATTTTTTGGATTTTGTTAATAAATGCTCCAAGCTGTGTTTAAAATGCAATTAAATAATATTTGTATACATTTTTTAATAAATAAAATCAAAATGTAGAAATATATTAAAAAAATAAGCAATAATACAATAAATTTATGCGTATAAGCCAATAAATCAATAATATGTGTATTTTTTTTTTTTAAATTGTGCATTACAGCTCATAAATTGAACATTTATTAATCTTCGAGCACTCATTAACCGGATCCAAGTTCATCCATGTAGGATAATTATATAAATGTCAATGAAGTGATTCTATTGTTCACAATGACGTTGCAATATATTGTGATTTCCATCTACCTAAGATAATACAGCTTGATTTTAGGGTGACTTTTAACTATAAACGAAGCTTTAATCTCTCTTTCTCCTCAATTCTAAAAAAAAATACACTTATGACTTTCCCATATCAGCATCCCAAACATCCACAGTCACTCATAGCCTTTACAAAACACACAAGTCCACAATGTTCAAACTCAACATTTTAAAATCTTAATAGTCACTGTCACTCATTATAAAATACAAGTTCCCTTCCCTGGTTGTAGCCAACTCATAAGGGTTAGGATTAGATGGGATAACAATGTTGTAACTAGATAGGTGTTGTCGAAAGATTAATGGTACATAGATCATTTTTTGTTTTTGTATTTAACATGGGATGGTGTGAAGAGCTATGGATAGGTGGATATAAAGGAGTAAAAGGGCAAGAGGTAAAAATAGTGAATTGAAGTGCAAAGAGTTTTGCGTGTATGTGTGAGGGAGGAAAAATCTTGAAACATTAGACCGAATAAAACAAAAAGTCAATATTTAATTTCTTCTTATCTATATTGTGACACTTGGAAAATTTTCAATTCTCGTTATTTTTGAAATAATATAGACCAAATTGAAAAATAGGCAAACTTTATAAAAATACTGTTTACCAAACATATTCTGTGCCTCATGCTGCTAGAACATTGAGTTGAAGCATTCATCAATTGGTAGTAATTTCATGGACTTTGTTAAAGAAATGTGAACCATTCACTCTTTGCAACGTTTGAATCAAGTGGCAACAGCTCATTTTCGACTGGTGATTTAAAGGAATAATGAGCACAGTGAGCTCGAAAGCCTCGAATCATCAACATGCTCAAAGCGTGTTGGATATGAATACAGGGATAAATTTTGCAGGCAACTAGTTAGCCAAACCATAACAACCTGACCAAAATTCTAACAATAGCTAGTGAAAATTATGCCTTTAATCTTTCCTCCCCTTTTTTCTGGTGTGTCTTCAATAGGGGTCAAGATTGTTGGACAAAATATACAAACCCTATTGATAACCTGAAAAGGCCAGGGCTGTAGATATAACAAAACATCAACCTTGATTCAATCCAATCCAGAAACACAAAAAGGATAAAAAGGTCTTGAACAGTAACAAAATAATAAGCTCCCTAGATGATACATAATGCATTATTTACAATGCAACGTTAGTAACCACTTAATCGAGGCATCTGAAAATGTGGACTTTTAACACAACATTGTCCCTCATAATCAGCTCAAACACGCAAACATCTCCTACTTGCAAAGTATTTTCCGTTGCAAATGCAGACCAACCAGCAGATAACTTGCACGATGAACTCTGGTACATTCCTTCATAAGCGTATAACTTCACAGGCCATAACCGGTCCACAACCTGGAGCTTCACAATGAGTACACCTCCTTTGGTGATAAAGCCTTTTCTCAGTAAGTAGTTGATAATGCCATGGGGTAAATTCTGTACAAAAAAATAATAAAAGATATTTCAAAAATAGTAGAACCCAATTGAATGAAAAGCAATTTTGAGGCAATAATATTATTTGTTACGCTGATGGTCGAAGGGTAGTCAAATGGATGCCAGTGATTTGATTATATTGTTCATAATGACTTTACATTCTTACATGATTTCCTTCTACCTAAGATGATACTGTTAAATATAAATTAAACTTCAATTCCCTTAAAAACACAAAGAAGCAAAGATCATTACCAAGTGATGTCTAGCAACAACTCTATGCTACATGCTTTCTAATTAATCTATGAAAAATCTAAGTTAATAAGAGTTGCATTTCTAAAACCCAATAAGATGTTCAGCTGAAAGCTTACCATATGACCATTACTAATGTACGATGGTTGCATGATAACCATGAAAAGGGGATTTTTTGATTTAAAAGCATTGGCTCTCACAAGATTTTCAGCTTTTCCATTAGTAGTCATCAATTCTTGCTTCTTCTCAAGAGCCTTATATTCATGGTTCTTCACAAGAGCCTTAGCTTTAAGCCTTCTCCGATTGGTAGACATGCCTACACCACCATCTTTCAAAGGACATTGGTCATGTGAGAAAGACTCATCATCCAGATAGTAATCAGATTTAGGTTTAACTAACGGGCTGCTTTTGTGTCCTACTCGATTTCCTCCAACCCCATGAGCTGATCCTGAAATAACATGAAAATATGAAGTCATGCACATGAAATTAATTAGTAGTAAATAGGCTTACAAAATCAACTAGTTCCTTACCATTCGACAGAGGGCAATCAATATCATTAGCAGCCCGGAAAATGGCAACTTTAAAAGCAACTTCAATGCCATTAATTAGCTCAAATATACAAACATCACCTACTTTCAAGCTATTGTCTCGTGCAAATTCCTTCCAACCCTGCCGAAACACGGATTTTGTTTGTGCTTTGTAATTACTAAACTTAACAGACCAAGTTCCCCTATCAAAAGACCGAAGGATGACAAATTCACCACTCATCTTGCTCATGTATTTTTCCGCAAAGCTGGATGATATATTCTATAAAAGATTAAAAAAAAAATAATAAGGATAATAAGGAAGATTTCTCCTTTTCAGCGAACAAATAAAGGAAAAAATGCTTTTGGTTTTGCTCTACAAAGGAAGAACCGCTTTGTATCTTTGTTCTTGTGCTAATGTATGTCATCTAAAAAGTGAAGTTCACAAATGTTTGAGCCTGCAAATTTTTGAACTGGAAGCTTACCAATGAATTCCCAGGGTAAACATATGATGGCTGCATGACAACCTTGAAAAAAGGATTCTTAGATTCAAAAGCACTAACTCTCTGAAAAGCTCTATCTTTCTCACTGGCAGACAATGTCCTTTCAATAACCTCAGATTTTGGGCATCTCTTCGTAGCTCCACTGCATTCTTCTGCTGAAAAATTAGGTTCAGTTAGGGGCTATAAAAACAAAAAAGAGATGTGAAATGTAGAGTGTGTAGAATCAAAATCCTAAACAAAAGTATAAGATTCAAACCTTTAGATTCTCGCCTGGTAAAGATACCCCTGCATTCATTTTGACTTCTCTAACATTGACCCTTTAGATTTAGTGAGTTCAGGTCTAAAATGTGTATCCCCTCCTGCTTGCAAATCAGAACTTCTTGGATTGGTTTTTGACCTCTTATGAGGTAGAGGGCATGGTAATGGTGATTTCTCCCTTGTTTTTCGGCTTGGCATAAAGCCATCCATGATTTCAAGAGAGTTATCATCACTCTCAATGTCTTCCATCCTGTCAACTTGTTGTTGGTCATCTAAGGGATAGTCTATTTCTGTTGCAGTGTCATCAAATATGAGTACATAAAAGTGAGAATTTCCTTCATATCTAAAAACTAGCAAGTGCCCCGGGTTTACAGCATGACAGCTTGCAAATTCGCACCAACCATTTTGAAAACAAACCTCACCATCACGTTTGTCAACTTGACTTTCCATTTTGTACCATTTGGAACAGTAAGAAATGCCATATTTGACAGATCAACTCCATATATGTTTATAAACTTTTTGGGAATCCGCTGTAAAAAGAATTTTCATAACATCAATGCAAGCTTTGTAAATAAACACATGCAATCAATCAAGCTCTATTCTTGTTGTGCAATAAGTACCACTACAGGAAAAATGGATTTAGTTTTTCTTTTATATTAATACTTTAATAATAATTCAAAGAAGATACTTAGAAAAAAAATTTGAAGTGGCATTTAAAGGGGGGAAAATGGTTTTACAGAGTAGGGAAAATTGAAAGAAATTTGACGAAGAAAAAAAAAAAAACCAGACAAAAACCATATAGACAGTCCCAGAAAGATGTAAAAAATAAAAATAAAAACTGATATTTTGTTCTACTGTATCAAAAACTCGAAAATCCATGGCTACACGCGCATTACAAAAGGGCAGATTTACCTGACTACATGTCACATTGAATTAAATCCTCCTATTTGCTTGTACTGTGTTCTTCTACTATTCTTGTTGTGCAGTCAAAGAAGAAGGCCGATTAAGACTTTTTATTTTATTTTATATTATTACCATTATTATTGTTAAAAGAATATAATGATAAATATAGGTTTACCTAGTGGATTATATTATTACCATTATTATTCTTGAGGTGTTAAAAAAGGCCAATACAGGTTTACCTAGTGGATTATAAAGACATTGAAAAAATATACAGTCAGAAAAGAAGAAAAAAGAACTCATGGCTTAACTTGTTCCAATATACTCCTTAGTTACAGCCCCCCAAAAAAAAAACAGTAACCTTACCTACGCATTACAAAATGAAAGTTTTCATGACTACATGCAAGTTACATGGAACCAAGTTCACGGATTTGCTTGAACTTGGTCATCAACAAATGTAAATTTTCAAGAATCACAAATAAATAAGACCAAGTGGACGTCGACGTTAATTAGAGTATGATATTGAGAGAGAGAGAGAGATGAAAGTATTCTTACAAGCTTTCTTTCTTGAAGAGTTTGAGGCATAATAATCTTGAAAAAGTGTGGGAGCTTTGTGGTAAGATCAGCAAGGCCATCGTCATCGTCTCTCTGCCATTGAAAAGTCATAGTTCTAGTTCAAGAAGTTGAACTGTTTTTTGCTGAGAACTTGAACTGTTGATGCTTCATATAAGGTTGAGTACCGGAGTAAAATTTAACACACAAAAGCTAACAGTAATAGTGCCTGAATCGTGGGCCTTCGTGCTTTTTTTAAAAACTTTATAGAGGTCATTAACTAAAAAGAGTACGCAGAGTAATGAAAAGCCGATTAAAGCGTTGTCAATTCAAGCAAATCAACCCAAGGTGGGAGCCGAAGTGAAGTTGCAATTTTAATAATCAATATTTATTACCACCTCCCACGGGTCTGCTTAACGTAACATACAAACATCCCGTTTAATTAACTATTTCCTAAACCTTCTAGCGAAGTGGCAAATGGGGTAATACCACTTAGGCCTACTAGGATTTAGATCCCCAATTTGCCTTTAAAGTTTTCTAGGGACTTGAAAATTCCCATTAAATAATAAAAAACGTCAAATTTGTGCCCCCAAAAAAAAAATCATAATTCTAGAATGTTAATTTATTTTTTTTAAGAAAAAATATTAGAAAAAAAAAAAAACGCCTAACTCATAAATTGTTGTACAACATAAAGAAAAGACCCCCACAAACTCTAATATCTATATTTTTTTTGTAGACTCTATAGTCAAATTAAAACATGCATGTTGTAGATTCTTAATTATTTCTTTATTGGAATGTAATTAGTGGTAGAGCCTGAAATTTTTTTTATGCCAGCCAAGTTAAATATATAATAAAAAAAATTAAATCTAAAGAGCAACACACACACACATATTTAATATTTATTTATTGCTTATACATGGTACATGGATATTTTCTTTCTTATTTTTTTGAGAAGAAACATAGATATTTTCTTATGTAAACAAAAATATTTACATCAAATAAGTCTTTCTTTTCCTTATAAATTCTTTTTATTTTTGCAACAACAAAAAGTAAGTCTAATAAAAATAAAATATAACTGATGTATATGCATTAAAATCAATTTAATTGAGTTATGTATAACATAAAATTAATTAAAGAGAATAAAAAAGATCTTAATCAATTATATAAATGCATTACATATTTTTAGTGAAAATCTAGTGGTTATTATTGAAATTTATATTCAAAATTATTATTTAAAAAAAAAATACAAGAAAGGAAAGATATTTGAAAAGTCAAGGGACCATGCCTCCCAATAGAATAAATAATACATTTCTCTTTAACCAACTTCTAATTAAAGGGTGCATATCCTTTGTGCTTTGTAGAGGTTAATAAATAGAGTAATGCAAAGCCAATTCAAGCAAATTCAATCAAAAAGATATGCAATGTGATCAATATTTATTACCAAATTCATCAAAAAACACAATATTTATTATCAAATCCCATCAGTCTGCACAACATAATAGCCGAGTTTAATTAGCTACCTACTGTCTTTTTTCTTTCTCCCGTTTCCTTAGTGCATTCACATCCCATATTTTCCAACTATTATTATATTTTAACATGTCAAAAATTACTTTATTTATTATACTATATTATTTTACAATCCTCTCAACATCTCAACTTTTATTTTACAATGCAACATATTAAAATAATACTATAAATTAACCATAAAATAATATACAAATTATCTATCTCTCCCCTCTCTCTCATTTTTGTCCCTGCCTTTATGTCCATCTCTCAACAACCAAACAACCCAATTACCACCATGCCCACCACGCCACCCACTGCCCATTGCCCACCAAAATCCCATCCGAACCAAAAACCCAAATTAAAAAATTATTTAAAAAAAAAAAAACCCAGCAAATACCCACTAAAAACCCAGCAAATCCATTAAAAAAAGAGAAATGATATGTCTATAACATTTCTACAACAATTTTACAACAAATTCTAAGTGGCGGGTTGTTACTAGTTGTTATTGTTGAGGCAAAAAAGTAATTTTAGTGTTAGTTTCAAATTTGAACTAATAATAACTAACCACCAAACAACCCACTCACCACCACTGCCCATTGCCCACCAAAATCCCACCGAAACAAAAAACCCAAATTAAAAAAAAAAAAAAAAAACTAGTTACCTAATAGCCCATGAGAAACCCATAGCAAAAACAACCCAATCACCACCACCACCACCACCACCATTGCCCACCATGCTAACCTAAACCAATCAAACCAAATCTAACCCAAACCCCATTAGAATCCAACCATCGGAATCCAAACATCAGAATCCAACCATCGAAATCCACAACCCCTCAAACCATTGCACCACAACACCGAAAACCATAAGAATCCAAACATTGGAATTTAACCACCGGAATCCATAGCCCTGCCACCATTGCACCATAACACCCAAAACTATCAGAATCCAAACATCAGAATCCAAACATCGGAATCCATAGCCCCACCACCATTGCACCACAACACCCAAAACCATCGAAATCCATAGCCCCTCAACCACCCACAAACCATAACTCACCACCAGACCCACGCCAGAAAAATCACAACCCATCATCAACGAGCTTAAGCAGCCCATCATCAGAGGCGAGGTTGAGCGCCTCCATCAGAGGACCACGCTGCTAAAACCACCAAGCCCACGGTGCTGCCAGACCCACGCTGGACCCACGATCCACTCCAGAATATGCCCACCGACGGCGGTATTGTGATAGTGGTACCCAGTGGAACTTCACAGCTTAAACACCGATCAATATAAACACGGTGGGCCACTGTGAGAGAGAGAGCCCAGAATGTTGTGGATAAAGAGAGAGAGATGAGAAACAGAGAAAATGAAGAGAGAAAGAGAGGCAGATACGTTAGGGGGTGTTTGGATTTATGATTTCCATAACTCAATTCTATGTTTCCATAACTCATAACTCAAAAATAGTGGGGCCCATAGCAAAAAGGTTGTTTGGCAAACGATAACTCTATTTCCATAACTCTGTTTCCATTACTCAATTCTCTAATTTTTGAGTTATGAGTTATGGAAACTGAAAACATATTTTGGCTGTTTTCAGTTTCCATAACTCATAATTCAATGACATTTTTGTAATTAAACACACATAAGGGACCCACTGTCATAACTCAGCCACCTTTTTGACCAATCTACCTTCTTCTTTTTTTCTTTTTTCTTTTCTTTTCTTTCTTTCTTCTCCTGGGTTCGGTCTCAGGTGTCTTCCTTCTTCTTCTTCTTCTTCTTCTTCTTTTTTTCTTTTCTTTTCTTTCTTCTCCGTTCGGTGTCAAGTGTCTTCCTTTTTCTTCTTCTTCTTCTTTTTTTTTTTTTCTAAATGCTTCCAAAATAGGACACTATTACTACTAATCAATGTCTTCAAAACAAACTTATCCAAAAATTTATAAAATTAAAAAAAAAAAAAAAAAAAAACAAAACAACAACTTCTTATCCATTTTGATATTTCCCTCATGACCATGTTCCAACTTTTTTTTTTTTTTTTTTAATTTTAACTTTATCAAGACTCACCAGTTTATTTTATTTTATTTTTTGAATTTCCAGTTTCCTTAGTTCCTAATCTCATGTACACTAGTATACAATAATCTAGAAACATTATTCTAAATAAAATTTAGTGTATAATACAACTATATTGTACAGTAGTTTAAAAAAATTATTAATAGTTTAAAGATCGGTAAGACAACAACCATTGAATACATAAATAGATATAATAGACTCTAAAATATATATATATATATATATATTTAAATAACTAATAATAAATTTTTGTCAAAATAATAATAATTTATTATATTTATATGTAATATCAATTAAATAAAAATTGTAGGGATATTAGGCCCGGAAGTCCATTATACATTTGGCCATTGGGCCTATGGCCCAAGTTAAGGATCAGGACTAGTCCGAGGAGAAAGAATCTTCGTCATTAGAGATCATGTTAAAGAATAAAAGAGTTGATTCTGGTCATAAAAACTTAGCGAGACAAGCTGAGGATAAGTGTCTCCTCGGAAGAGAATCTCCTAGAAAGTTTTGTCGGTATGAATAGACATTGTGGAGACATTAGACCGAGAGAAGGCTTCAGATATCTTAGGAAGAAAACTGTCACCACCGCATTTAATGTTATGTAGCTACTTTATTAGCTGCATTAATGTGGAGAAGACCTCTAAACAGTACAAAGTTGGTTGCCCCAAGGCATACACAACCAGAAAAGGTGTCTGATGGGACAAGTACTCAAGTGATAACGCAAGTGATCAACAAGTATAAGATCAAGATGCTTTAGAAGGAACTATATAAGGAGAAAGGTCCTTCATAAAAGGGGGATCGAAAATCATAAAGAAAAACACTAAGCATTCAGGAATCAAACTTGTAACCGAATTTGAGAATAATAATCAAGAGTAGTTCACCTCAGATCCTGCCGAGGACTGTTTTTTCTTCAATATAATCCTACTTCTTTTCATTTTCCTACTTGAATCCATTCTAATATCTGTTTGATAAACTATAGCCCAGTTTTTCAACTTATTCTCTATAAATTCATTGTTTTGGCCTTCTTCGGTTTAAGTCCTTCCACGTAGTGGGTTCACAGCCCAAATCAGGTCCTCACAAAAATATAAGACAAAGAAGAATAATAACACACTTAGGAGTAGGACTAGTAGTAAACATGAAATTAAAAAAAAAAAAAAAAATAGTGACTAATATAAATTTTTACTTTTGAAGTATATGACTTATTAAGCATTCATGTGGTTATTTTCTTGGAATTGAAGCAAACACTAAAAGATTTCTTGAATTTGGAAATATGTAGAATGCTTGTTAAACTACTTCATTATACATAAAGAAAACATGGAAAAGAGAAAGAGAGATAAAGAGAATAAGGAATTAATCATATATGTAAATACAGGTTGTAAGGGTGGTGTAATTTTTTATTTTTTTGCTAAAAGTGGTGTAATATTTGGCTAATGAAGAATAAAAATACATAGAAAAACAATTTCATTCAGTTGTCAATGACAAAGTAAGCCAGAGTGTTTATTTATTTATTTTGTTTAACGAATGAGCAATTTTAAAAGTAAAGCTA
>NW_027070313.1:37058-205609 GCF_002906115.3 Quercus suber
CTTTCTTCTTCTTGGGTTCGGTCTTAGGTGTCTTCCTTTTTTTTTTTTTTTTTTTTTTTTTCTCAGGTGTCTTCCTTCTTCTTCTTCTTTTTTTTCCTTTCTTCTTTTGGGTTCAGTATGGGGTGTTCTTCTTTCCCCCCCCCCCCTTTCTTCTTTCACTGGGTTCGGGTGATTTGGGTTTTTTTTTTTTTTTTTTTTTTTTTTCTTCAGGTTTCTGGGTACTAAAAAAAAAAAAAAAAAAAAAAAAAAAAAAAAAACTGCATCGAGTGATAGGTATGAGGTCCACAAATAGTGTGAAAAATATTGAGTGATAGAAAGTGAGTGATGGTGCCAAACAACCTTGGTATTTTAAGTGATGAGTAATAAGGAATGACCAGTTTATTTTATTTTATTTTTTGAATTTCCAGTTTCCTTAGTTCCTAATCTCATGTACACTAGTATACAATAATCTAGAAACATTATTCTAAATAAAATTTAGTGTATAATACAACTATATTGTACAGTAGTTTAAAAAAATTATTAATAGTTTAAAGATCGGTAAGACAACAACCATTGAATACATAAATAGATATAATAGACTCTAAAATATATATATATATATATATATATTTATAATTAAATAACTAATAATACATTTTTGTCTAAATAATAATAATTTATTATATTTATATGTAATATCAATTAAATAAAAATTGTAGGGATATTAGGTCCGGAAGTCCATTAGACATTTGGCCATTGGGCCTATGGCCCAAGTTAAGGATCAGGACTAGTCCGAGGAGAAAGAATCTTCGTCATTAGAGATCATGTTAAAGAATAAAAGAGTTGATTCTGGTCATAAAAACTTAGCGAGACAAGCTGAGGATAAGTGTCTCCTCGGAAGAGAATCTCCTAGAAAGTTTTGTCGGTATGAATAGACATTGTGGAGACATTAGACCGAGAGAAGGCTTCAGATATCTTAGGAAGAAAACTGTCACCACCGCATTTAATGTTATGTAGCTACTTTATTAGCTGCATTAATGTGGAGAAGACCTCTAAACAGTACAAAGTTGGTTGCCCCAAGGCATACACAACCAGAAAAGGTGTCTGATGGGACAAGTACTCAAGTGATAACGCAAGTGATCAACAAGTATAAGATCAAGATGCTTTAGAAGGAACTATATAAGGAGAAAGGTCCTTCATAAAAGGGGGATCGAAAATCATAAAGAAAAACACTAAGCATTCAGGAATCAAACTTGTAACCGAATTTGAGAATAATAATCAAGAGTAGTTCACCTCAGATCCTGCCGAGGACTGTTTTTTCTTCAATATAATCCTACTTCTTTTCATTTTCCTACTTGAATCCATTCTAATATCTGTTTGATAAACTATAGCCCAGTTTTTCAACTTATTCTCTATAAATTCATTGTTTTGGCCTTCTTCGGTTTAAGTCCTTCCACGTAGTGGGTTCACAGCCCAAATCAGGTCCTCACAAAAATATAAGACAAAGAAGAATAATAACACACTTAGGAGTAGGACTAGTAGTAAACATGAAATTAAAAAAAAAAAAAAAAATAGTGACTAATATAAATTTTTACTTTTGAAGTATATGACTTATTAAGCATTCATGTGGTTATTTTCTTGGAATTGAAGCAAACACTAAAAGATTTCTTGAATTTGGAAATATGTAGAATGCTTGTTAAACTACTTCATTATACATAAAGAAAACATGGAAAAGAGAAAGAGAGATAAAGAGAATAAGGAATTAATCATATATGTAAATACAGGTTGTAAGGGTGGTGTAATTTTTTATTTTTTTGCTAAAAGTGGTGTAATATTTGGCTAATGAAGAATAAAAATACATAGAAAAACAATTTCATTCAGTTGTCAATGACAAAGTAAGCCAGAGTGTTTATTTATTTATTTTGTTTAACGAATGAGCAATTTTAAAAGTAAAGCTACTGACACAACACTTTTATAAAAAAATCTATGTCGCAAGTTGTTAAAGGTATGTAAAAAAGTAATATCACTTGTGGGTCTAGATAAAAACTAGTTACAACTTACAACTTAACTTGTATTGTAAAACTATTGTAAAAATATATATCATAAAAGTAGTACTAAACTAATTATATTCAAGCTTATTTCAACTGGGTTTTAATAAAATTTAGGATTAAAATATTCAAAATTTTATTTGAGGAGGTCAAAACATTTTTTTTTTTTCATTTTATATATAATTTTTTGAACCCTTAAGTTGGCTGTAGTGCTGCCCATGTTTGCATCAAAAAATAATCACCGTTAACCTATTTTCTAGGTATAAACACAGCTGAATTATTATCTTTAACTTTTATTTCTTAGTTTCTATCTTTTATATACTGTGTTTTTTAAACTTCACTTTTTGTTTGCTTTTTCTTTTTCACTTTTTTTTAAGGTACTTTAGCACACTTAATAAAAAAAAAATTCAATAAAAAACAAAATAAGCTGATCTAGCCGAACACAAAAATTGGAGTGAATGGGGAGCAAAGGACAGAAAGACTGTAATCTAAAGAAATTAAATATATTTCTATTTTTATTTAAATTTTTTTTTTTTTTTTTTTTCCCTTCCATAGGACTTTCCTCACGTTTTCACATTGCAGTAAATAAAGATAAAAGAAGAAGAACAAAAACCCAACAAAACCCTTGACGACCGCCGCTCCCAGTTGGGTCCATTCTCACCTCTGTTCTCGTTCACTTGTCTCTCTCTCCGTTTCATTGATAAACTATCTTCTCGCCATTGCTTTGCAAGGTAAGCCTTAGCCTCTATTTTTCAATGCAACAAACCAATTCATATTTGTTATTATGCTTTATGATTCCCCATTAAAGGTTTTTTTTTTTTTTTTTGGGTAGAACTGAGAAACCCTAATAAAAATTATGTCTTTTTCAAAATTTTTTTTTTTCTATTATCTGGGTGTGTTTTGTTTTTGAAGTGTGTATGTTTGGCTGAGGTGGTTTCTAGTGTTTTGTTGTAGGAACTAGGAAGTAATTTTGTGGAAGCAATTAAAGCTTCAATTTCTGGAGGCTGATGCGTTCATATGAACTACACCCACATAACTTTTTTGTTTTAGGAACTGCACTTTTGTGACTGGATTTCATTCTCTTTCATTTTGGGGATTGAAAAACTTGAAATGAGTGAAATTTTCTTTACCAAGTTACTAGTTTAATTTAGGGGTGTGCGTTCAAACCGAAAAACCCTAGTAGCATGATATAAATACCACATTTTATCTTCTCTTTTCTTTTCTTCAGCTGCCCCTTTCCCCAATTTTCTCTCTAACTCTTCTCTCTCACTTGAAGCTGTAGCCGTTCTCCTCCACAACCCTCTTTCTTCTTCATTTCTTTTAGTCTCTCAGAAACAAAGTTCAAGAATCCTAAAAACGTTTAACCCAAAAAAAAAAGAAAAAAGAAAATACAATCTTCTTGATTCTGAGTATATGTTTCTTGTGTTTGCTTGGTGCTTGGTGCTTGGTGTTTGGGTGCTGAGAAAATGTAGGAAAGCAAAGGGAAATAGGTTTTTCCTTATTTTGGTATGTTCTCTAAATATATATATGATTTTGAGTATATTTTTTGTGTTTGCTTGGTTTTGTGTTGAAAACAGAGTCTGTGTTGGTTGCTTTTCTTGTAAGTTTTTGTACTGATTTTGTCTTCCAATAAAGTCTCTGTTTGATGAAAAAAAAATTCTTCTTTTCTATTTTTTTCTTGCTTTTGTTTCTCACATACCAAACACCGAAACCCGACCAAATGGAACCGAAACCAAATGCAATTGGTCAGTTCGGCGTTCCTTCCTTACAAGTCGGTTTTGGTGCTCAATATGTTAAAATCGAAATTCTCGGTTTGGTGCAAAAACTGTCTTCAACACCAACCAAACCGAACTGATTACACCCCTAGTTTACATTATATACTGGTGCCTTGTATGAGAAATTGTATTCCCAGGTAGCAATTTGTGTCTACTATTAAGTTTTTTCAAAAAATGTCAACCCCTTTTGTATTGCAATTGGGCATTGCCGCCAACATATTAATGGAGAGGATATAGGAGCCCAAAATATTTTTGAAGAGATACATTTGCAATGTGATTTTCTTCTAATTTTGTTATGTGTGTTTTTTTTTAAATATGATTAGAGAACTTTTGGTTTGTGAAAATTATAGGCAATATGTAATACAAATAATGGTGGTTTTGAGTAGCATTATATTACACAGCTTTGGAATTGTCAAGTGTTGTAATTGGGTCTGTGAGTGTATGCGTTACTCTCTAATGTATTATTTGGGTTCTCAATGATTTATATATATATATATATATACATATAGTTTTATATATTTATTTTGTTTCTAAGAATGCTTAGTTGTCTCGTTTAATCGCTCCATGTCTTTATTGCAGGATCTTGATCTTAGAAAGCCAGGAGTAAGGAAGCCTCCCACAAGGCCTGAGTTTGAAGTTCCTACAGAGGAGGTTCTGAAAAGTGCAGAATTGAAGGTAAGCTTATATGGTTTTGTACATTCCCTCTTATATGATGAATAAAAAATTACATTATAAAAAGATTTTGCATTCTTTTTAATCATGGAAATGGGATTTCTATTGCTGTACAGTGGTAGGTACAACATATTCCATGCTCATTGCTAAATTGAAACACTTATTTCTGAATTCTTTATAAGAGTGGTCTTCACCATCATTGTCAATTTTCTGTAGAGGGGGTTCCTAGAATCTATGGATTCCTTGAGTTGTTGCTGTTCGTTTTTGTTTATATTTTGTGTTCAGTTTTGTGTCTACTTCTGTACACAGCCCATGTACTGGGGTAGCACGCATTTTGGCTTTTAATGATTTTTTTTTTCACAGACACAAACACACACACAGGCACACACACACACACACACACAAATATATATAAACCAGAAAGATAAAATTGTAGTGGTTGTGATTTTTTGAGTATTGATCAGCTGGCCCATCTGTATGTATAATTATTGAATTGGGAAGATGCTGAGATTGTGCATTTTGTTGTCTTCGTTTTTTTAACTGATTTTTTTTTTTTTTGGTAAAATTAATGATTGAATATGAAAATGGGACATTATGGAGATCAAACATTCTTAGTGGTCATTTGAATAGTATGCAGCTTCCTTGACCTTTTTCATGACTCATGACTAGACTTAATAATCAGTAAGTCTTGTTCCTTAGGTAGCACACTAGGATGCCTTAGAACTTGATGAAGGTAGGGTAGAAGTATTACTGCCAGCAGTAAAATGTGTTTATGTTAATATCAATTAAAAATTTGTCTTAAGAGTCTTGGAAGTTTCAAAGTCTTTGTCTTATGATTCCAGCTTGTCTTATTTGGTTAGTTTGGCATGAGCGTAACAACCGTATCTTTGAAGATAATGAGAGATCCTTAGATCTTTTAAAACGTCTTCTTTTTGGTACTTTATTTTAGTGGACTTGCATTTGGGGTTTTACACAATGTATTTCAATTTCTGCTTTCCTACAATCTGTTAGCTTTAGCTCTTGAGATTTTTGTATTTTTTCATGTCCAGAGTGTTCATCATCATGAACATGATGTTCATTTTATTCAATTAAAGTTTTTATTATCTATAAAAAAAATAAAATAAAATAAATAAATAAATTTGTGAAAATGGTGCTTCCAGCTTTTGCTTATTGAGATTTTTATATTTTTTAGGAAGTTGATGTTGCTTGATATTACCCATTTTCTATATATACAGTTCCTTTTTAGGTGCTTTGTATTCCCAGAAATTATAGGGCTCATAATGCCTTTGCAACTGTTCAGCTAGATATCTATTAGATGTTTCGTAAACGTTTCTAAATAAGTAGTAGATGTTTGCTAAAACTTCCTTGTCCAAATATTCAGTAGAATGCCATTTCAAAAGAACCTCATTTTTTGGGAAGATGGGTTTTGTCTCAATTTATTTCATTTGAACTCATCTTTAGGAAAGACAAATTTCAAGTGAATTAAATTTTATTTGATCTCGTTTTTAGAAAATTCAAATTCTAAATTCGTTTTGAGGAAAGACAAGTGTAGGACTTATTAACTTGTCTTTACAATAGATGATTACAACTTGGAGAGCACAAAAGAACATTGTATGCTTAAGGTTTTTATCTTTAATTAGTTGATTTATATATTATTAATCAGAATTTATAGATAAAGAAACAAGAACTCTGTGTTCACAATGGTGAATGCAAAGTATCATAAACCATTACAATCAAATCAAAAAGAGAAACTAATAGAATGCTGGAAATAAAAAATGGTAGTAAACTGAAAAAATTCAAGATTTTATGAAAACAAATGTGTACAATTATTTGGTTGAGCAAATTCCAGATTTTATGTGTGAAGAGAGCACAAAAGAACATTATATGCATGTAATAGGTCTTTAATTTATTATGTTATATGGTCATATTGAATTGTACATGGTTGCCAGTAATCATTAGGAGTTTGACAGTTACATATGATGTACTCTGTGTGTGTTTGTATAAGTGTTATTTTCACTTTAAAGCCTCACATTTTCTAGTACATAGCTTATTTTAAAGCAAAGTAATAAACCAATGAAAATATATTATCTCAAACAGACCCGTGTGCATGCAAGACTGACATCTTGATGCTATTTACTTCTGGTGATATTTAGGAAGGCTGTGAGTTTTTACCTGAAGTGCATTTCTCTGCTTCGTATATTTCTTTTATTGATTTTATTTCTTTTTGTATGTAATTCTTTGATCAAGTAACACATCCCGTGTACATGATGTCTTTTCTATTTTTACTAAAATATCTATTACCAATCAAATCAAAATATTTGTATTTCTTTTAAACTCAAAAGGATGATTATGATTCTTATGTTTGAGGTTTCCTCTGGTTATTGTCATAGTAAATTTGAAATTATATTGGTAGCATTGACATTTTGGGTTGAATGTTTTGAGATCACTTCACAGGTCTTATGCTTGTTAGAGAAGTTTGACCTGTTCTAAGTCTCTGTATCTGCATGTGGAGCTTTAGATATATATACTTCAACTCTATTTTTTTCACAAGTTGAACTATATTATGGGCTCTACCTTGTGAGTTCTCTTAGAATTTCAATATATTTTAGTTTACAATTAACGTTTGTCTTAGTTGCTAAATATTTTACAAAGGTGGTGGATCAAAATGAGAAATAATTTATGATTAACCCTGAATATGAAATTACTGTTCCATGATATAAAACATTCTGTGTAAGAGATCTTTTGGCTGTTATTTTTGTGCTTTTTTTCAATAGCATTACTTACTTTAAAAAGAAGTTCCATGATATAATTCCTTGACTAAATTATGTTTCAGTTTGCTGTAAATATTCCAAAGCAAGAAATCTTTTGGCTGTTAATTTTTACATAATTTAAATTGCATTTTGTTTGGTTTTGCAGAAGCAGGATTTTTCTTGTCAAAGATGAGTTTAATATCGCAAAATATTCCCCCCAAAAGTAAAGCTAAAAAGACTAAAAGGGAGGATGTCAATGACCTCTCCTCTATGCAAGGGAATGAAGATGCTCAAAATGAATATTTGGATGTTTCAAGGATGAATAAGAAAAAGAAAAAGAAAGAACACAATGAGGAGAACGAGAAGCTAGTAATTGAGCAAGAAAGAGAAATGAAGAAGCTTGAAAACTCTTTGTTTGGATCTCTATATTCCCCTGTTGAGTTCGGGAAGGAAGATGAGGAAGAGATTCAAGACAAGGTTGAGAAAGGTTCTGCTTTATTCATAATGGATCGTTCTGCAAATAGCATGCTTTCTGTTCATGAAGAGGATGCAGAATTATCAGAAATAAGCAATGACGAGCTAGAAACTAAGCAAAGAAAACCAGTCTGGGTGGATGAGGAAGAGGATAAAACCAAAATAAATATTGCTAAAGTTAACAGATTAAGAAAGTTGAGGAAGGAAGAGGATGAGAGTTTGATTTCAGGTTCAGACTATGTGTTGAGATTGAGGGCTCAGCATATTAAGCTGAACCCTGGCACAGAGTGGGCCCAATTTGATTCAAGGTCAGGGAATGATACATCTTTTGATGATGAATCATCGGATGAAGAAAATGGGGCAGTACTGGCCCATAATTACAAGAATGTTGAAGCTGTTGAAGATATCCTTCAAACAACTGAAAACCTAGTTGTGAGGAGCAGCACTAAGTTGTTGCCTGGACGTCTTGAATATTCAAGACTTGTAGATGCAAATGCAGAGGATCCTTCAAATGCTCCAATAAATTCAGTTCAGTTCCATCGAAATGCGCAGCTGCTACTAACTGCTGGATTGGATCGAAGGCTTAGATTTTTTCAGATTGATGGCAAACGGAATACCAAGATACAAAGTATCTTCCTTGACGATTGCCCCATTCGAAAGGCATCTTTCTTGCCTGATGGGTCTCAGGTTATTGTAGCAGGAAGGAGAAAGTTCTTCTATAGCTTTGATTTAGTGAAAGCAAAAGTTGATAAAATTGGCCCCTGGTTGGCAGGGAGGAGAAAAGCTTGGAAGTTTTTGAGGTTTCCCCTGATTCAAGTACAATTGCCTTTGTGGGAAATGAAGGTTATATCTTGCTGGTTTCTACCAAAACAAAGGAACTGATCGGGACACTAAAGATGAATGGAACAGCTCGTTCTTTAGCTTTTGCTGATGATGGTCAGCAATTATTGAGCTCTGGTGGTGATGGCCAGGTCTACCATTGGGACTTGAGAACAAGGGCTTGCTTCCATAAGGCTGTTGATGCAGGTTGCATAAACAGTACAAGTCTTTCAACTTCCCCAAATGGAAAATTGTTTGCAGCTGGTTCAGACAGTGGGATTGTGAATGTTTACAACAGAGAGGAGTTCTTAGGGGGCAAGAGAAAGCCTATCAAGACCATAGAAAATCTAACCACCAAAGTGGACTTTCTGAAATTTAACAATGATGCTCAAATATTGGCTATTTCATCTAGCATGAAGAAGAACAGCTTAAAGTTGATACATGTTCCATCATTTACGGTATTCTCAAACTGGCCTCCCCTCAAGAAGTCCCTACAATACCCACTATGTTTGGATTTCAGTCCTGGAGGTGGATTCATGGCCATGGGAAATGCTGGTGGAAAAGTTTTGTTATACAAGCTGCATCATTACAATCATGCTTAAAAAGGAATGTGACATTTCATTCCCACATATCAGAAGCATCATTCAACTGAGGCCCAAAGATGATCTGATTGTAGCATTTCTTTTCTTTTCTGAGATTACTGGTTGGTAAGGTTTCATATTGTTAGTGGATAAAGTAAAGCCTTGAATTCTCTTTTTATTTGATTTGGTTAATTGCAGTAACTCTAGCTTGTACTAGTAGTTGGTAGCAGAAAAGCTTTCTGCAGAAATTTTGCGCAATGACAGCTTGTTTTTGTTTTGTTGCACCATTTTTTTTTAATGAAAATCTGTGCTGCTTTTAATCCCTTGCTGTAATAATTACAATCTGACAATCCTTCTTTTATTGAAATGATTATAAACCGCTCTCTTCCGGGATAAATGGCTATGGATTTGTGATCTCCAAGTCAGGTTTTGTGCCTGAATTGGCACCTTGTAGCCATTCTTACTATCCCACACAAAAAAGGGTACCTTGCTGGCTACATTCTTCCCATTGGGCTAAACTTAAAGATTTGTTTTAAAGACTAATCAGTCTTACTGTCCTTTTTATACAAAGAGGTAGGACCTTCTCTATCTCAATTTATTCTTACCAAAGTAACTATCCTTTTCAGCGAGTTACGGTGAAACATCAGTTTTTTTTTTTTTTTCCTAAGTTTAGCATTGGTTTTTCCCTGAATCCTCCTCCCAATCAAGATGATAAAGAGTAGTTTCCATTATTGGCTGAATCAGCACTTTCTGAATTAAAATCCACCTGACTTGCCACACTAGCTGAATGAAAATACATTTTGTGCAAAAGATGGGAATAACAAATAGCTTGGTTCATCTTAATTTTAATTCAATCTTTTCCCGTTACCTCTGTATAAGACAATAATGTCTTTTCTTATCATATCTTGAAATTCCTCCCTTGGTTGAACCATAAAATGAAAATCCCATATGAAATCCCTACTTATACAAATCTTCAACAGCCGAAGTGATTATGAAATTGATCCATTTCATGATTCGTATTGTATAAACTATTATAAATTTAAATGTGTATCCAAAATCACATCATATTCTTTTTTAGTGCACAAAATCATGTCATTTAAAAATTTTAAATGATACAGCGTTGTTAGATTTAGGCCGCATTTGGTTCAACGTAAAATGATTTTAAGGTGTAAAATATTTTCAAGTGAAAATATTTTCCAGAAATGAAAATGATTTCAAGTGTTTGGTCCCATTACAAAAAATATTTTAGAAAATATTTTAAGATGTTTGGTTGTGTATTTGAAAATTCTCTAAAAAACACATTTTCTCACATTTTTTTCGCTTCCAAACAAATATCATAATAGGAAATCTGAATATATAAACCAAATCAACAATAAAACATAACCAAATCAACAATAAATCAGTCTTTCTCAAATATAAGCATCGATCGTGAGAGAGGGAGAGATAGATCGGTGAGTGGGTTTGAACTAGGCGAGATGGGCGGGTGGGTCTAACAGCGGCAAGATTGGTAGGTGAGTCTGACAGCGGCGAGATCGATAGGTGGGTCTGATAGTGGCGAGATTGGTGGGTGGGTCTAAAGGAGGTGACGACTTCGAGATTGGGTTGTAGATCAGAGATCGTGGGTGGGTCTGATAGCTTCTTGGCTTTGGTTGGTCAGAGGGAAAGAGAGAGGAAGAGAGAAGAGAAAGCTTCCTTGATCGGCGGTGTAGATATGTGGCGAAGACGATGACGGTTTGGTGAGGCTTAGGCATGAACCTGCGGCGCAATCAGATCGGCGAAGGTTGGGTTGTCTTCTTCACTTTCCCTTCTAGTTCTCTCTTTGTCTTCGGGTGTGTGAGTCCGGGGATAAGGATGGCGATCTAATCGGCGAGGATGTGCTTGGGAATCACTTCAGGTGGAGTGTGCTCTCACTCTCTCGCTTCAGGTGTGTTTTCTGGAAACTCAATGAAGGTAAAATAAGAGTGTAAACAATTGTACATTCAAAAGGATCTTATTTTCAAGTCAACGTGGGGTGTGTTTTTCGTTGACTGTATTTTCCGTAGGTACCAAACATCCACAAGGGTGTAAAATAATTTCCTGAAACTATTTTCAGGCGAAACAAATGCACCCTTAGGAAATCAAATCGTAATTGTAATAAACTGAATTGTTTTCATTTCAAGTGAAATAGAGAGAAATCATATTCTGGTCATGGAAACATACTAATGTTCCCTTACAAGTTCTCTTCAAATAATTCTTCATATATATTAACCAGCCAGCATGCCACAACATGGCAAGATGTTCTATTATTTGCCAAAACAAAAGTGTCTGGGAACGGTCAAAACCTTTCAATAGCTAGAATGTATTCTTTTAAATCAATAAAAAAGTAGGCAAATTGAGTTAAGCTGGGCTCATTTTACACCTCTAATTGATCAGCCAGTAATGTAACTGGGTACCCATGATTACATTTTAAAATAAGATAAAGATAATAATGTAAATTAGAAGATATAAGACAAATCTTGTTATTATTAAACTAGAATGTCAGCTCATGTGCAATGCACCTAGTGCCTAGTGGCATAAGCATACTCCTTAAGCCCACATACCCTCTTGGTTACCCAAACAGACCCCCACAAAAAATGAAGATGAGGTCTAAAGGCAATGGATATGCAGACGACACAAAGGTGATTCTAATCTATAAAGCCTTCTTATTAGTTCATAAAATTTCAAATGGTAGATAGCCAATCAATAATATTCTCATTATGAAAACCAAAAATATGTGCTTTTTTCATATTTTAGATATAATGGTAATCTACATTGTTGTTTCTTGAGGTATAGATGAGGTAAGTTTATAAAGCTATATACCCTATAAATTCATTATGAATTTCATTAGACAACCAAAGATGAGTATCAATATTTTAGAAACTTGAAGATGATTTCTACTATTTAGTGATGACTCTAACAACAAAATTTGCTAACTGATTCATTAGCCAAATGCAAAATTTTCTGTTAAGAAACAAAATCAAACATGTAGTTCCAAGTTATCGAGCAGAAGAAAGAGTCATGGAATGGTTACCCACTATGTGTTGTGGCACTCGGTGCAAACGTGAGGGGCAATCAGCTGGTTACTTCAAGATTAAAATATTTGCTTGCATATTCCGAAATGGCCACATAAGCAAGAAGGGGATAAAGTCAAAGGGAAATCATAATCATTAAAAAAATAGAAGAAAACAAAAACAGAATATTGGATATATAGTTGTGGGTACTTGACTCCACTCAAAGGATTTGTTCTCTTTGGGGAGCCAGGCTCTCACGAATTTGTCCTCTTTTACCGAGTGTAGGCAAGCCGAGGAGGGTTTCATAGTCTCAGCCCCAAGACCTGGAATCCCACTAGTGCAAGCTCCAGAAGCATATAAAGCGCTAGTGGGAGGGTTCTCTTTCCGATGTGGGATTCTAGGTCTTGGGGCTGAGACTATGAAACCCTTCTCAGCATGTGTAGTAGTGGTACACTAGTGCAAGCTCCAGAAGCATATAAAGCGCTAGTGGGAGGGTTCTCTTTCCGATGTGGGATTCCAGGTCTTGGGGTTGAGACTATGAAACCCTCCTCGGCTTGCCTACACTCGGTAAAAGAGGACAAATTCGTGAGGGCCTGGCTCCCCAAAGCGAACAAATCCTTTGAATGGAGTCAAGTACCCACATTAAAAGGGCCAGTAGTGGTACACTAGTGCAAGCTCCAGAAGCATATAAAGCGCTAGTGGGAGGGTTCTCTTTCCGATGTGGGAAAGGGCCAGTAGTGGTACACTAGTGCAAGCTCCAGAAGCATATAAAGCGCTAGTGGGAGGGTTCTCTTTCCGATGTGGGATTCTAGGTCTTGGGGCTGAGACTATGAAACCCTTCTCAGCATGTGTAGTAGTGGTACACTAGTGCAAGCTCCAGAAGCATATAAAGCGCTAGTGGGAGGGTTCTCTTTCCGATGTGGGATTCCAGGTCTTGGGGTTGAGACTATGAAACCCTCCTCGGCTTGCCTACACTCGGTAAAAGAGGACAAATTCGTGAGGGCCTGGCTCCCCAAAGCGAACAAATCCTTTGAATGGAGTCAAGTACCCACATTAAAAGGGCCAGTAGTGGTACACTAGTGCAAGCTCCAGAAGCATATAAAGCGCTAGTGGGAGGGTTCTCTTTCCGATGTGGGATTCTAGGTCTTGGGGCTGAGACTATGAAACCCTCCTCGGCTTGCCTACACTCGGTAAAAGAGGACAAATTCATGAGGGCCTGGCTCCCCAAAACGAACAAATCCTTTGAGTGGAGTCAAGTACCCACATCGGAAAGAGAACCCTCCCACTAGCGCTTTATATGCTTCTGGAGCTTGCACTAGTGTACCACTACTACACAATAGTCAACCAGTTGTTATCCCTTATTAATTTCCTTTCCTTTTTTCTTTTTCTTTTTTTGGTGTCAATTAATTTCTAATTTCTATTATTGTAGAGTTGGCAAAGATCCCATGTAAGCATGTAGCATTACAAAATACAAATTAAGACCGATATCTAAATGTCATCACCCATCATCATGGGAAACCTTTAAACTCTGTAATATTTATTTATTGGATGTGAATTTTGAAAATTTAATTATTGGATTGTGTGTTCTTATTATATCGTCTATGCTTACAAAATTTCAAAATGATCAAAGATCAATAGTGATGCCATCAATCAAATATTTAAATTTTAAGTTTTTGTCATCTAAAATTATGTATAAAAAATGAGTTTATTGATTAAATAATAAATAACATCCAATTTGAATGAAATTGGACATGTGTGTTAAGAACATAAAAAACATAAAAAACATGAAATTCAACGGTTAAATTTTCAAAATTTACATCCAGAAAAAAGATATAGGAGGAGTTTAAATGATTTTTTTCTAAACTAGTTTGGAGAGAATTATTATCATTAATATTGTTATTTGATGAGTAATCGTGATTGTGACTACGATTATATATAATAGTACTACTATTATTAATAGTACTGTTACAATATATGCTCTCCTTTTTTTTTCTTTGGCTAGATTAATATTTTTTAACTTGTCCATGTAATAATGTAATGCAGGAATTTGAAGCAGCATGGGCAGCAGCTTGCAAAGTGGAAGGATCAACCATGGTTGTTCCATATGGATTTGTGTTCCTCGTCAAACCAATCACTTTCTCTGGCCCAAATTGTCAATTAAACATTCAATTTCAGGTGCACTAATAAATTATCAACCCCATATTTCATTCCCATATCATCTATATTAATAGTCGAAGTATAACATGTAATGTTATCATGCTCCTGTTGAGTAGGGGTGTGCAGAAAACCCACTGACCCGTCAAACCCGACCCGACCCAACCATTTTTTTTTTTTTTTTTTTGGTGTCAATTAATTTCTAATTTCTATTATTGTAGAGTTGGCAAAGATCCCATGTAAGCATGTAGCAGTACAAAATACAAATTAAGACCGATATCTAAATGTCATCACCCATCATCATGGGAAACCTTTAAACTCTGTAATATTTATTTATTGGATGTGAATTTTGAAAATTTAATTATTGGATTGCGTTTTCTTATTATATCGTCCATGCTTACAAAATTTCAAAATGATCAAAGATCAATAGTGATGCCATCAATCAAATATTTGAATTTTAAGTTTTTGTGATCTAAAATTATGTATAAAAAATGATTTTATTAATTAAATAATAAAAAACATCCAATTTGAATGAAATTTGACATATGTGTTAAGAACATAAAAAACATGAAATTCAACGGTTATATTTTCAAAATTTACATCCAGAAAAAAGATATAGGAGGAATTTAAATGATTTTTCTCTAAACTAATTTGGAGAGAATTATTATCATTAATATTGTTTTTTGATGAATAATCGTGACTGTGACTACGATTATATATAATAGTACTGCTATTACTAATAGTACTGTTACAATATATGCTCTCCTTTTTTTTTCTTTGGCTAGATTAATATTTTTTAACTTGTCCATGTAATAATGTAATGCAGGTTGAAGCAGCATGGGCAGCAGCTTGCAAAGTGGAAGGATCAACCATGGTTGTTCCATATGGATTTGTGTTCCTCGTCAAACCAATCACTTTCTCTGGCCCAAATTGTCAATCAAACATTCAATTTCAGGTGCACTAATAAATTATCAACCCCATATTTCATTACCATATCATCTATATTAATAGTCGAAGTATAACATGTAATGTTATCACGCTCCTGTTGAGCCACATTATTGATTGTATTATCATTTTTTATTGATTTGTTCCTCTAATTTTTTTTATAATATTGAATATTTTAAACCATACAAGATATTATTAGGAAAAAAGAGAGTCCAAGATGAATGTATAAATTCAATTGGTTAATATATTTAATATCATCAAAAAATTAGAATAAAAAATCAATAAAAAAAAAAAAAAGGTGATGTGGCTAATGATTCGGTCCAGTTCAGACATTTGATCTATTTCGGTCCAGTTTGGTCTAATCGTTCTGTTTTGTTCAGTTTAGTCTATTTAGGTCCACTACGGTCCATTATGGCCCCGTAGGTCCTACTTGGTTGTTTAGGTCCAGTTCGGTCTACTTTGATCCATTTTTGTGCACTTACTTAAAAATGGGAAATTCAAGTTTGAGTTGAGAGTACCTATACTAAATATGAATTTTTAAAAAATAAACAAATTATTAAAATATAATAATTGTTAAAAAAAGAAATAAAATATAATAATTAAGGGTACCTATTCTAAATCTGAATTTATCAAAAAATGTAGATGACAAAAAGTAATGGTATTATTTTTAATTGTTTAATTTAATAATTTGTGTTATTATATTTCTTTGTATTTTTTTCCCCTTAGTGGATATTTTTATTTTAGTTTTTGAGTGACTTACACAATTTTAGTGTTTTGATACAATATAATTTGAATTTGAAGACCAATTTCTAAGTTATATAGAAATTAGGAGATTGTTATAATTATGGTTCTCATAAGTTTTTCAATGATTCGCTTAAGTACATTAAAGCTTTTTTCTATTGACATTTGAAGCTTATCTTACAATGTATATGTTATTCAACATACCATGGTAGAAATTCATCTATAAATAAATTTCTTGACCTCTCCATTCTTTAACAAGAGATCATATATATTTTCATACAAGCACACAAAATAGTTAATATAACAAAACAAGGCCACGGTAAGTAAGCTCTTATGTTGATGATTTTGTTGTGTGGTTGGAAGAAGTACTAAACTTTTTATTGAACAAAAATAAAATAAAAACACCGACACAAAAAATAGTAACTGTCTTGCGCATTGTGTGGGCACGAGACTAGTTAACCATTTTGTGCTTATTGTAAAAAATACGAGTCAGTACTTACTAGTCAAATATAATGCAGTTGGATGGCAAAATTATAGCCCCAACAAGCTCTCAACCATGGGGTTCAGGTCTCTTACAATGGCTGCAATTCAAAAATCTTAAAAGGAATTACAATTTTCGGTAAAGGTGTTATAGATGGACAAGGCTCAGCCTGGTGGAATGACTATGGAAGAATGCCAAGCACCAAACCAACGGTAGCAACCTTAACTTGTGCTCTGCTATTCACGATGTTCTAGCAATGCTGTACTCTAAAAGAGCTTTTGTACATGTATGGTGCTATTATGGTAAACAGGCATTGAGGTTTTATGGAAGTAAAGCTGTGACAGTAAGCGGCATAATGATACAGAACAGTGCTCGAACCCACCTCAAATTTGACAATTGCATAGGAGTACAGGTTTTCGACATACGTATTTCAGCCCCAGCTGATAGCCCCAATACAGATGGAATTCACCTACAGAACTCCCTAGCATCACTAATTCTTGCATGTGGTATGTAACTCTAAAATTTTAAATGGAAAATGCTAAAGTTCCTATTGATTTTATTACATAAAACTTAATAGTTACGGATAATGAATGTGGTAAAATTTATAGTATCTCTAGCATCACTAATTCTAAATGGGGCAGAATTATATTGCAATTTCACAAACAATATGGGCAGTTGTTAAATTGCTGTAAGCTGAAATGAGTAACAGAAAGATATTAAACAATCGAGCAGGGAATATAAAAAAGAATAAGAATTTACTAGGACAACAACCAACTAAAACAAGAGGAAGCATATAGAATCCTGTTTCTCTCTCTCTCTCTCACAGATAGTAAGATAGAAAATCATAGATCTAAAAATTCTCAATACCCACATGACTAGTTGTACAACTTGGAGTCAGACCAAAGGAACCTGTGTCATTACTCATTAGTAGTTATGTAAAGGTGATAAAAACTACTGCATTCTGCAGGAGATGACTGCATATCCATACAAACTGGATGCTCAAATATTTACATGCACAACATCAACTGTGGACCCGGACATGGAATCAGCCTTGGAGCACTAGGAGCGGGTAAAACCAAAGCTTGTTTTTCAAATATCATCGTCCGAGACATCACACTGCATAATACACTGACTGGTGTCAGAATAAAGACATGGCAGGTATAAATTATAAACACTGCATCAGTATTACACTATCGATTACCTCCTCTTAATTCAAATCATAAATGCCATTAAGGTTATATTTACATAAGCACTCACAATATTCTACTATAGGTAACTAGAACCTATTTCAAACTCCTCCAACTTACATCTCCGATTAGACCTTTTCTTATAGTTTTCCACTGCAGGGAGGCGACGGTTCTGTCCAAGGAATCACATTCTCAAACATTCAAGTTTATGAAGTTGAAATTCCAATCATGATCGACCAATTTTACTGTGCTAGTGACAAAAGCAAATGCCGTAATGATACATCAGCTGTGGCAGTGTCAGCAGGGGTGTAGCCAGAAATTTTTACATGAGGGGGCCGATTCGAACCATGATGGTTAAAATTGACAACGATGAGTATCGTCATTGAATGGATAGTCTATATTTTTAGGTTAAAATGGATCTTCTTTGAGATAAGCTCGTCGGATTTCATCTTGTTTGTTAATAGGGAATTCACATATTTGTTTACGTGATCCTGGACCACGATCTATCTCTTCAGATTGAATTCTTGAACATTTGGAGGGGTCAGGGTGTTCATCAAGCATTGAAGTATCAACATTTGTTTCTACAGCCACAGGTAGCCTAATTTCTGAATTGCTAACATCTGTTTTCTTAAAGAATGCATCAATTGTTTTTCGTTTACTCAATTCTTTTAGCTTTAAGAATATGACTCAAAAATTAACCTGAAAAGAAGTTTAAAAAATAAAATTGTAATTAGAAATTTTTACTTAGTTATATGGATGTTGTTCATACTAAAAAAAAAAAAAAAAAAAATCCACTATAATTTAAACATACAACCCATTTTTAATACAACTTTAATTAATAATAACCCCTCAAATAAAAATAAAAATTAAACACACAAGTATTGGTACACAGCATAAACTAAACAATTTAACAACAACTACAGCCACATGATATCTAACTAATCAAAAATAGGTAATAAATCAAAACAATTTTACCTTAGAAACTTTGTCTTCACAAATTGCAAAGATGGGTCACCCGTGTGGGCCGTGGCAATGCCTACTACCTCTGCCTGACTACCTCAAACTTTAAATCTTCCCTTCAAGACTCATCACAAACAATCTCCCCATGCCTTCAATCATGTATTTCTCTAAAACTCTATGAAAATATAAAGAGCATGTTAATATTTAGGTTTAGATAGTTGAGAAAAAGAAAAAGAAAACAGAAAAAAAAGACACTAAAAAGATATGAATGTCTAATGCTTAAGAAAGAGAAGAAAACTTACCAGTCACGAAGTAGTCACCAAGTTTCAAAATTAAAACTGATGAAGAAAGAAAAAATTGGTCTTTTTTTTTTTTTTTTTTTTTTTTAATTTAAACTGTGAGTACAGAGAACTGGAGTTTTGGGGGCTGGTAGGTAGGCAACGTTACCAGTGCAAATGAAAGTGTATCAAAGAAGACAAAATAAAAGAATAAAAAGTAAAGAAAGGGATTTCGTGGGTCAGTGGGTGGATTTTTTGAAATTAAGAAAAAATGAAGTTTCGTTTTTAGTGTTTGGACTTGAACAGGCTAGCTTGTTTTATTTGGAGTACATAAGGTAATAAGGCCTAAAACTAAAGCTGGGTTTGGAAAAATATTTGAGCTGGGCTTGGGAGAATAGTTGAGAATTGGGCATGGGAGGCCGGCTGTCCAATATTAGGGGGGCCCAATTTTTTTTTTCTACCTACTCTAATGGAATTTTATTTTATTTTATTTTTTATTTTTTGCAGGTCTTGGGGCCCCCCCAAGCCATTATGTGGCTCCGCCCCTGAGTGTCAGGCATAAAATATGTGAATATATGGGGAACATACACAGTAAAACCTTTACATTTTGCCTGCAGTAACAGTTTGCCATGCACTCGTCTATCTCAAGCTAACATAGAACTAAAACCACTTCCAAGTTATAAGTTCGAATTGTATGGCTCTTTCTGTTGGAAAGCATATGGAACACTGAGAACTAGGACTGTCCCTCCAATTGATTGTTTGATGCCAAGCAAGCTATCAAGCACTAGAGTTCAGTCTTATGGTAATTCTTGCTGGGTTTAGCCTCAAGGACAGATGCAGTGCATGGATGCAGTGGTTTCTCATGTCCAACTTAGTTGATTTGGAGTGAATGCGTGATGAATGATGCCAGTGTGAATTTTGTTCTCCTTATGTGTTTGTTTCTTAGGAATGGAACAATCTATATTGCCAAATCCACAACATTTATTTACTTGATTCNTTTTTTTTTTTAATTTTGCTTGAAAGTAGAACAGATAAAAAAAAAATTTCCTAATTTTTGATTGAGGGTGTTCCTGGGTTGGGAGTGGGTTGGGAGAATATGTGAGAAATGGATAGAGGGGCCGGCTGTCTAATGTTGGGGATGACAAATATAGATGTAAAAATTTTATTTTGAACAATTACTCAAGCTATGGACAATAAATGATGAATGGATAGATTTAATTATGTAAAATTGTAATTTGAAAATTATCTAATCATGGGAGGAATTAGAAGCATGATAAAATAAGTATATTATTATTATTGTAGGGATGAAAGGCCCATGAATGTATGTTGGGCCGTGAGTCTTGTTCAAGGAAATTTAGCAGCTCGAGGACAGGTGGACGTTAGTGAAGAAGTCAAGGAAATTTAGCAGCTCGAGGACAGGTGGACGTTAGTGAAGAAGTACAAATCAGTGAGTTATGGAAGGATGTTAGTCATGAGGGTTTAGGAAGGTAGTTCGAGGAGAAATGTCTCATCTGCTTAGCAAAGCAGAGGTCAAAAGGGTTGACTTGCCATCAAGAGTAGCACTCAGGGCAACTCTACTGGTAATGATAAACATCATGAGAGAATAGGACAAGGGGGAGCTAAGAAATATCTAAAAGAAAGTTGCTGCCACCACAGTAAATGCTCTGTAGCTAACTCTCTGATCGCATTAATGTGAAGGTAATTCCTGAACAGTAATATATAGCCTTACAGCTACCTCCAAAGACTTGAGGAATGTGCTGCTAGGATAGGAATCAAAGCAAGCAACTTGACCTACATGTGGCGAGTGGAGATGAAGCAAAAGAATTGGATATAAGGAAGAAAGACACCATTATAGGGGGATCATCTGAGAATCTATAGAAAAAACAATGTAGCACTAAGAACTGTAATTGTAATCAAGTCTAAGAGAAATATATTCAAGAACTACTCTCATCAGACTTTGCCGAGGAAGGATTTCTTCACATAAAACCTGTTTTTTTTTTTTTTTTTTTTTTTTTTTCCATCTTTAATCCATTATGAACGTTGTCCAATTCATTGAAACCTAGTTTTTAGCCCACTCTCTACAAATTCTTTGTATTGGGCTCCTTGGACCTTAATCCTTTTACCTTTTGGGCTTAGGATCCAAAAACTGCCCTTAAAATTATTATTATTATTATTATTTTGTTTACTTGATTTTTGGTGATATAAACATTTGATGATGCAATTTTTTTGGATCTCGAGCTAAAAAGCTTGACTTGAGCTCAAGATTGAGCTTAATATTAAGCTCGAGCTTAGTTTGACTAATTAATCAAGCTAAGCCAAGTCAAGCCGAGCTCAAACTTTTTGGCATTCTCACAAGCTCGAGTTCAAATATTGTTTTTAACCTTGTCTCAAGCTCAAGCCGAACTTAAGCATTTGATTTTTATTAACAAATTAAGTTCAAACACGCACTACTGGGCAAAGCTTGGCTCATTTATAGCCCTAGCGGTACATATCATAATAGTTAAGTTATAATTAGTTTTGAGAATGAGTAAAGGCATAATGTATCGTTGCATACATTACAATAATATCTACATACATATATATTTATTTAAAAAAAGAAAATGATAAAAAGAAAATGATGACATAGACGTTAACGTGACTTAACAAAAACATAATAACAATAAATACTAAAAAGCCTAACTTAATAGTCAACATAGAATATCAATCATGGAGGGTGTCATGTTTGCCAGACTCGCATCCTATGTTGGGAAATGCATATGAGGACTAAACTTGACTCATGGTCTGGAAATTAGGAATGCATTTGAAACTTTAGAAAGCCTAGCTTAATATGGTCAACATATTGCCAGAGGTGCATCCCGTGTTGGGGAAATGCATATGAGGACTATGGAGGTATCGTTGCGTGAAGGGAAGAGTAGAACCAATGGAGAGAAAGAGTGAGAGAGAGTTAGGTAAGAATGATATTTTTGGAGAGAGAGTGAGAGAGAGTTAGGAAGAGTAGAACCAATGGGTAATTTTTTAAACCGGATTTGCACTTTATGCAATTGAATTTTAAATCGGATATTTTTGGGATAATTGATTTTGTTTAGACCAAAGAATTTTTTGGGTACCAATATTTACAAATTTACAAAGATGTTCTAAATTATTCAGTCCTTGGTCACTAGCGTGTATCAAATTACTTGGAATTTTATCTGAAATTAATTTTTTTTTCTACTCTCCATTCTTTTCAAAATTTTGGGGCCTCCTCCCACTTGGGGGCCTTAGTCAAGGTAAACATTTTCTTTTCAAAAAAGAGTTAGGTAAAAATTTGGATCGGCCCTTTTTAAGTGTGTGTGTCTATATATATATATATATATATATATATGTATGTATAAAGTCATTAGCATCTTGAAAGGTGGGAGAATTAAGAATATTATTAAGTGATCGAGCTCTACGTGTTATTCTTGTCATGACTCATGGAAGAGTAAATCAGACTCACCCACGAATGGAGGATAGATTAAATTAGAAAGCTTAAAAATGTGGTGAAACTGTTGTCAGCAATAATAGTAAACGAGTTGAACATAATTGAGATATTAAAACTTTGTTAATTTATTTTCTTATCAAGCTCAAGCAACAGTCCATATTATCTTGTAAAAAATTTAAAAAAGTCTATAATCTATATTATCCTTTAAAAAAGAAATAAGAACGAATGGGTATGACCCAAGAAAAGGAGGGCAAATCTAACATATTTCTAATAATATTTACTCAATACCACAACCATGTTATATCCAGCTTCTCAAAAAAAAAAAAAAAAAAAAAAAAAAGTTATACCCAGGTTCTTCTTCTTCTTTTTTTCAAAATAATTCAGTATTATAACAAAAGAGAAATTTAAATTTTTTTAAAAGATTTTCAACCTATGATATTTGCTCTTAATGATAACTTTTTATTATTAAACCAAGCCACCAATCAATTTCTAGTGTAAGCGGAAATTGAACCCTAAATCTATTATTCAATCATCATAAATTTTATCTGTTGAGCTAACTGGAACTCCAAATCTCTTAGACTTTGTTTCTCTTAATTAATAAAGAAAAGAAAACTATATGTCACTTACTTACAAAACTGTTAACTAATATATAAATTCTTTTTTGATTATACTATATGTATAAGAATTCAGCATAAAAAATTAACTTTATATAGAGCATCATTACTCTAAAATCAATGCACTAATTAGGCATCACTTTAAAAAATTAATGCACTGATTAGGCATCACTTTATTATTATTATTATTAACAATTGATAATATAACATTGATTTTTGAAATTCTATAATGTGAGTTGTGATATTAATTCATGTGTCTTTACTATTTGTTATAGAGTATTCTTGAGGGACAACAAAAATGCTTGAGGGTTATAGCCTAGAGGATATTCTTGAGGGACAACAAACTTCAACCCTAATTTGAAAGTTGCTCCAACCAAAAAAGCAGGGAAGAAATGGGAGGGGACAGGTACAAGGACAAGGGAAGGATTAGGGACGTATTAATGAAAATAGCCAACCAATATGTGAGACTTTTTCCCGTAAAAAATATGTGTATATATATATATATATATTTGAGACTTTTTTCTTTCTCTCTCCACTTTTTTTCTATATTCCAAAAATACCCAGATTTTTTACATCAAACTGTTATTTTCAAAACAAAAGGTAAGGACAAGAATGTATTTATCACATCAAACTTGCATGATTCATGCAAATGCAACACTCAAATCCCTCATTTCTCATTCCTCACCATCTTTGAAATTTCTTGAAACCCTCAGTCCACAATATCTCCATCTTCTTCTCATGGCAGACACAGAAGAGGTCCTTGAAAACAGGCTTCCCAGAAGCAAGAAGGTTAAGAAGAAACCTAAGTTCAAAAGTATCAAAAAGATCATTGCAAGTGATGGGTTCAGAATCGATCCAGATTTGGCCTTCAACGGATGTGTATATACCTCACTGTTCACTGCATTCTCTTCTTTAAAAAAATAAAAACTCTTTCTTTGCATTCTTGGCACAGTCTCAATTCTTAAAACTGGAATGAGATCGTTGCACCTGATGCAATTCACCAACTTTCTCTCACAAATTTTTTTATATTTTATATTTTTTAGCTTTTAACTTTTTAACTTTTCTTTAATATATTTTATTTAATGATTGAAATTAAAAGTTATTTTTTTAACTTTTAATCTTAACTATTGATTACAATTGCATTAGGTGCACCTAAGTTGAATCCCTTAAAACTCTTCATTGCATTAAATATTGTTAACATCTTGAGATTCTTGACACTTTGCGCTATGTAAATGATCAAGATGGCCATTGGATATGATCCAAGAAGCAACTTTGTATTCGGTTGATCAGCATGTACAACTGACTGTATGGAGAAGGACTAGACCAACAATGAAACGTTGTGGATTATTTTCAGTACCTGTAATAGTTTGGAATATATTTGAACATTGCCTTATTTATTATTATTGTTTTTCGTAGGGGTGGTCATTCAGTTTTCGAAAGATATGGTTTGCATCTTTCTCATATGGATCATCTGAAAAGTTTTGGTCCAAAATTGGAAAAACACAAAGAAGAATTGATTGGTCTCTTACGTTCTGAGAAGAATGATGAAAAATTAAGGATGATATTGATTAATCAAAAGGATAGGACTCTGAATTGGATACCTGTATCAGTATTATCGCGATTTCAATAGGCATAATAGACATGTCCATATTACCTCTGGACGAAAAGGCTGAAGAGACCTTATTAAAAGCAGCCGGAGTTATTTCAGGTAGAAGCTGCGGCTGAAGATGACGACCCCGTACTCACAACTGAGCACCCGGTGTTAGCTGATACTAATGCTGAGTCTGAAAGCCGTGGGGGAATTGAGAGCGGTCTCACGGCTTTGATCAAGAACTTAGAAGAGCAGATGGCATGTATCACTGATCTGATTCGCTTCTTAGAAGTGGAAGGGAGTACAAAGAATGAGATGGATCTGGTGATCATGAGGCTATGTGATTTGTTGAAAAATGAGAGTATGCTATCTTTCGTTATGCTAATAGCTTATTTTACAAGTTGAATTTGTAATGTATGCCATCTTTTATCATGTTAATAGCTTATTTTACAAGTTGAATTAGCATTCCTTAATTATCAGATGACTATGGTTACAGATAGTAGTACTAGCCGTTGAGGTTTCAGCAGGGGTATTACTAAGAGGTGGTGATGATAGCTAGTGGTAGTCATAGGGTGGCAGCACTTGCAATGGGGATGCCGGGATGGTGTGGTGGTTGGGCATTGTATAAATTGCTAGGTGTACAGGTGTCCACATAGAATAATAGTGAGAAGAGTGAGTAATTAATATAATATAATTAGACCCAAATTCATAAGTTTTTTGGTTAAATGATGTCTTTATATATTATATTAATACATTTGTTTTGGCCAGTGACGGACCTATCATGGGGCTGGGGGGAGGGCCCCCCCCAAAATTTTGAAAAAATATATCTTAGTATATAAATTTACACAAAATTTTAGAACTTGACCCTTAATATTTATATTTTAGAACCGGAGGGAGGGCTATTAATTATCCAATATTTTAGCATATATTGATTTAGTAGCTGATATGGGTTTAAACCTTGAACCGTAGTTATTAATATTAATATATAGCATTATAAAAGGTTGGGTATAGAATAATATGAAAAGAATAAAGCCAAATTTTTATGTATTTATAATGTCACCATTTTGACTAAAAAACCAAGAACTACTCTTTTTCAATTTTTTGTCCAATCCAGTTTTTAAAACTATAATAAATTTCTATACTTACTATGACTTTAATTTGATTTGTAGATTATGGGAAAGTATAGTTTTTGCACAAAAAAATTTAAAAAAAAAAAATGAAAAACCAATAATGATATTGTCACCTTGCCTTCTCTAGCATTGATATCCCAATTTCTAAAATCCTCAAACAAAAGACTTTGGCCGGCCTCCCAAGTTTGAGTCCCGGTTCCGTCCTTAGTTTTGGCTTTATATTCTTTGTGTTAAGCTATTTCATCGGATGAGGTATTGCAGCTTAATCACAATGCATAAAGGATGGTATGTGACCTGATCAGTACGTAAAAGATGGCATGTCTCTTTTTTTTGTTCACAAAGAATTGTTAAATGCTAAATCTAGGGGTTTGTTGTGCAATGAGAGAACGGCAAGGTGTGCTGGTATTTAAAGTGGTGATAGTGCGCAGAGGATCTTTAAGTGCTTTTAAAGCCCTATTTGGTTGTGATGAAAATGGGAGGGATGAAAAAGGAGGAGAGGAAAATAGACAAGAAAATACCGTTTTCTCTTGTTTGATTCAAGAGAGAAAATAAGAAGGAAAAAAAAAATCACTCCGGGTCCACAAATATTTACCCTCTTGATTTGGGAAGAAATTTGAAGAGAGGAGGAGAAAAGATAACCAAATATTGAATATCACAAAAACCCTCAAAAGTTGTTATCCAAATCAAGTGATTCATTATAAATATTGCATTTGGGTACAGGACAAATTAATATTGCTATCTATAACAAATGAAAGTTTCCATGACTACATGCATGTTACATGGAACCAAGTTCACGGATTTGCTTGAACTTGGGCACCAACAAATGTAAATGTTCAAGAATCACAAATAAATGAGACCAAGTGGACGTCGACGTTAATGAGCATATGATTTTCAGAGAGAAAGAGATCATGAAAGTGTTCTTACTAGCTTTCCTTCTTGAAGAGTTTGAGGCATAACAATCTTGAAAAAGTGTGGGGTCTTTGCGGTAAGATCAGCAGGGCCATCCTCATTGTCTCTCCGCCATTGAAAAGTCATAGTTCTAGTTGAAGAAGTTGACTGTTTTTGGCTGATAAGTTGAGTACTAAAACTTAACACATAAAAACTAATAGTAATAGTGCCTGAATCGTTGGCCTTTGTGCTTCTTTCTTTTTTTTTTTTCTTTTTTTTTTTTTAACTTTAATAGAGGCCATTAAAAAGAGTAGGTAGAGTAATGAAAATCCAATTAAAGCGTTGTCAATTCAAGCAAATCAATCCCAGGTGGGAGCTAAAGTGAAGTTGCAATTGTAATAATCAATATTTATTACCAACTAGCACCGGTCTGCTCAGCGTAGCATCCCGTTTAATTAACTAATTAAACCTTCTAGCGAAGTGGCCAATGGGGCAATACCACTTAAGCCTATAGGACTTAGATGCCAAGTCCAACTTGCCTTAAAAGTTTTCTAAGGACTTAAAAATTGTGAAAAAAAATAAATTATAATTGTAGAATGTTAATTTTCTTTTTGAAGAAAAAATATTAGATAAAAAAGAAAACCTAACTCATAAATTGTTGTACAACACAAAGAAAAGACCGCCACAAACTCTTATATATATATATATATATATATTTGACTCTACAATTTACTTAAAACATGTATGTTGTAGATTCCTAATCATCTCCTTGTTAGAATAGAATTAGTGACGGAACTTGAAATTTTTTTTGAGCGGCTAAACTAAATATATCATTTAAAATTAAAATTAAATCTAAAGAGTAACACACACACACACATATATATATATATATATAATATTTATTTATTACTTATACATGCATGGTACATGGAATATGGATAGATGAAATGTTTAAAATTTTGATTTAACACATGATATTGTCTTATGTAAATAAAAATATTTATATCAAATAAGTCTTTCTTTTCCTTTTTTAATACTTTTGCGAAAAAAAGTAAGCCTAATAAGAATAAAATATAATTGATGTACGTATAATATACATTAAAAACACTTTAATTTGGTGAGTTTCGTATAAAATAAAAGTAATTAAAGAGAATCAAAAAAACATTAGTCAACTGTATAAATGTATTATATATTTTTTCATTTCCCATAAAAGTGGTATCAAAATTTTTCTAAAATGAATTATTAACTAGTGCCCTAAGAGCACTCATTAGCATTTTCCTAGTAATTAAACTCTATTATTATAAAGTTGTGTGTGACTAAGATGTAGGCAGTAAATTGATTAACCTCAAAATGTAAGGATAAAAGTAATTTTTTTAAAATCTAAATTCAATACAGCCATGTATTTGAAATTAATTGGAAAACTTAATATAATAACCCGAAGTCCAATTAACATGTGCTCTTTAGGACATTTGGTAATAGATAATTTTAGGCAAATTTTGATACTACTTTCATCATAAATATAAAAAATGTCAAAAATACCTGTTTTTTTTCCTTCTCATAAATAAAATTTTTAAAAATATTTTCTAAACTAATGTCTCTAAATATCTATTGACTTTTACCAAATTTTAATTACCACTGTGAGTATTATTACAAGCCCTGGTTGGACACATGGCATTGGCGGATTGACCACTCTGCTACAAAATCCAAACCTAAAGAAACGGGAGAAAGAAAAAAAAGGCAGTAGGTAGCTAATTAAACTCGGCTATTATGTTGTGCAGACTGATGGGATTTGATAATAAATATTGTGTTTTTTAATGAATTTGGTAATAAATACTGATCATATCCCAAATCTTTCTGATTGAATTGGCTTGAATTGAGAACGTTTCAATTGGATTTGCATTACTCTAGCTATTTAATGACCTCTATAAAGCACAGAGGCCAACGATACGCACCCTTTAATTAGAAGTTGTATGCGAACATTGATAATGATATCTTCCTTTTATGATCTCTTCGGGTTTGGTTAAAGAGAAATGCATTATTTATTCTACTGGGAGACAACCGAGACATGCATGGCCCCTGACTTTTCAAATATCTTTTTTATCTTTTATTTTTTGTAAAAAAAAATAATTTTAAACATAAATTTTAATAAAGAAAATGCTTATGAGTGTTCTTAGGACATTAGTTAATAATCTATTTTATGAAAGTTTTGATATCACTTTTATGAGAAATAAAAAAAATTAAACTATCAATATATTAATTACTTTTTTTAATTTTTCATAAAAACTTTTTTTAAATAGATTATTAATCAGTGCCTTAGGCACTCATTAACATTTTTTTAATTACTAACTACTTACCCTTTTTTTTCTTCCTCCACTTTAGGTTTGGATTTTGTAGCAAAGTACCCAATCTGTCAATGTCAATGCCAGGTATCCAATCAAGGCTGGTAAATAATACCAGAAGGGGTAATTAAAACATAGGGTTGGAGCATTCACAGCAGTAGATCTATAATTTTAGCTATTTAGCAACATCAAAAGTTACTTTATCTATTTTACCTACACACATGCTGCAGCAGTGGATCTATTTTAGCTTTCATCACAATAAAATAATATAAACATCACAATAAAATAATATTACCACTACAATAAAATAATATAACCCAATACCAAAAAAAAATCAACAACACCAATCACAACCATCTCTACCATCAGCCACAGCCACAGCCACCGCCACCGCCGCCACCACCACCGCCACCGCCACCCCAGAAAAAAAAAAAAAAAAAAAAAAAAAAAAAAAAAAGGACTACCAACCCAAAATAAACAGAGACACATTCCAAAATCACCCAAAACCAACAAATAAACTCAAATCAGATCAACTCAAAACTAACGATTCAAACCCAGCCCACACCGATTCAATAACCCATAGCCACCACCGATTCAACAACCCAACCAACACCCAAACAACCACCACCGATTCAAACCCAGCCACCACCGAAGGGACCCACATCGACACCCAAACAATCACCACCGATTCAAACCCACCACCACACAAATCCACTGCATAAACCCACTGCACAACCCGTCCACCACTACACAAACCCACTGCACAAACCCAATGCTGATCCGAAGAAAAGAGAAAGGGAAGAAGAGAGAATGAGAGAAAGAAAGAAGAGAAAAGGAAGCAGAGATAAACTGAAAGTGACGAAGAGATCAGAGGTTTAGGCGTGTATGATTGAAGGCGGCGTGGGTGAGCTTCGATGAGCTTCAGACCAGAGTTGAGAGACCGGAGTTGAGAGACTGAGCTTGAGAGAGAGAGCTTCAGAGATGAAATGAGAGTGAATGAGAGATAGAGAGAGAGAGAGAGGCACGGTGTGAAAAGAAAGAATAAAAAAAGGAGCAGGCAGAATAAAATAATATATTTTTTTTTTAGCTTTGAGCTACAGTGCACATCTATCTATAGATGTGCACTGTAGCAATTCATGTATAATTTATAGCTATAGCTCCACTGCTGTAAGCTATTTTTTGTGATTTTGGAGCTAAATTTTAGCATTATAGCATTATACCTCCACTGCTGTGAATGCTCTTACTACGTTCGGCTTCCCAATTAATTCAAATGTTCCATTAAAAAAGTTTAATTTCAAATGCATGCCTATATTACCCCCACCCATCTAGGCGAGTTGGTACCCGGATTCTATAGTGACCTGTTGCTCAGGGGTTCAATCCCCTGCACTTACCAAGAAAAAAAAAATGCATGCCTATATTGAATTTATTTGCCCTTAGAAAAAGAAAATTGTGTTTTGTTGATCAATACAACTATACACTTAAATTTGATTAGAAAATTTAATGTAGGTGCACAAGGGTGGCTCTACATAGAGTCCAGGGCCTAAAAAAAAAACAATTATTATGTATCAATTTAAAAAATTTATGTTTTTTTTTGTTTTTTTTTATCTTTAAAATAACTTTATGACCACCCTAAAATTTTTTTAGGCCCAATATGATTAAATTTTGGACAAAATTTATCAACAAACTTAGCTGAGACTAATGCTACAACTTTATTCAATTTTTTTTTCTTTTTTTTTATTGAATGTGAATTTTAACAAATCCACCATTTAATTACATTTTCTTCTTAAATCCTCCTTACTTGCAAAATTTCAAGAAGATAAAAAATCAATAGCTATGTCGTCAATCAAATATTTAAATTTCAAGTTTTTGTAGTCTAAAATTATACATCAAAAATAATTTTTTGAATCGATTGGTAAATAACATCTAATTGACATGAAATCTTGACGTGTTTTAAGAAGATAGAGAACATGCAATTCATTGATTAGATTTTCAAAATATGTAATAATATTAATTCATTTAGTGAGAGTGACTACAACTAAGTTTGTAGCCAAATTTTGTTCTTAAACTTTGGTACCCTTAACAATATATTAGGTCCTTACAAATAAAAATAAAAAGTCCAAGAAAAATTTTATTTAACTAAACTTTTGAAGAGATGTAGCTTGCAACATTTATAATGAGACTATCATGTAACGATTTCAAAATTAAAAAAAAAAAAAAAATTGTAGAAGGAAATTGTAAGATTTTATGAAAGTAGGATTTTTTCTTATTCCCTCTCTTAGGATTTTTTCTTGTATGAAAGATACGGAGTTAATGCTAAGAGATCCTATGGCCTTTCTTCCTATATTGGGAAAACATAAACGCGGAATGGGGTCTTTGGGCGTAGTGTGCAAGTTATTTCCATGTAGGAATTTATGAGTGAGTCAAGGCCTTCTAGTCTGTCGGTTATATGAATAGTCACCTGGTAGGGTTTCTAATGGAAAACCGGCTCGTCGATCATCCTATGTAGTCCAACGGGTCTATGACCTTATAGGATCCATCCCATGTAGTTTGACGGGTCCATGACCTTATGGGACCCACGAGGGGAGTCTTTACATACCAAAGGGCAGCAGTTTTTATAGGTCTAGACAAAAATTCCCTTATCAAACAGTAATGGTTATATATGCAATAATGATAGATACCTTCAAGAATTTTTTTTTTTTTTTTTTAAAGAGAGATATCTTCAAGAAATTAGTACCCACTATTCAGCAACAAAAAATAAAAACTTAGTACCACTGGTGTCACATTAAATCTATGCGAAAAGAAAATACCACAATATTATACCATAAGAATTATTCTGGGCTTAAGCTTAATAGATATTAAAAGATTTTAGGGGAAAAAAATCAAAAGTAAGCTAACTGGGATGAAATATCATGTATTTTGTAAGACTGAAGGAAGTAAAGACACTGTAATAATTTAAATAAATACTGGGAAGTAGATATCAGGATATGAACAAAGTTAAAAGACTTTTTAAAAGTACATCAAATTTCAAAGAGCAACGCAACTAATAAAACTTTATTTTAAAAAACCGAAAGCATTATTAAGAACTTCCTTACATAACTTCTAATGCAGAATGCTTTACACATAGTTTGTATCAAATTCATTTCCCACAATTGCTTTTGTGGGAAATGAAGGTTATATCTTACTGGTTTCTACCAAAACAAAGGAACTGATTGGGACACTAAAGATGAATGGAACAGCTCGTTCTTTAGCTTTTGCTGATGATGGTCTGCAATTATTGAGCTCTGGTGGTGATGGCCAGGTCTACCATTGGGACTTGAGAACAAGGGCTTGCTTCCATAAGGCTGTTGATGCAGGTTGCATAAACAGTACAAGTCTTTCAACTTCCCCAAATGGAAAATTGTTTGCAGCTGGTTCAGACAGTGGGATTGTGAATGTTTACAACAGAGAGGAGTTCTTAGGGGGCAAGAGAAAGCCTATCAAGACAATAGAAAATCTAGCCACCAAAGTGGACTTTCTGAAATTTAACAATGATGCTCAAATATTGGCTATTTCATCTAGCATGAAGAAGAACAGCTTAAAGTTGATACATGTTCCATCATTTACGGTATTCTCAAACTGGCCTCCCTTCAAGAAGTCCCTACAATATCCACTATGTTTGGATTTCAGTCCTGGTGGTGGTTTCATGGCCATGGGAAATGCTGGTGGAAAAGTTTTGTTATACAAGCTGCATCATTACAATCATGCTTAAAAAGGAATGTGACATTTCATTCCCACATATCAGAAGCATCATTTGACTGAGGCCCGAAGATGATCTGATTGTAGCATCTCTTTTCTTTTCTGAGATGGTTGGTAAGGTTTCATATTGTTAGTGGATAAAGTAAAGCCTTGAATTCTCTTTTTATTTGATTTGGTTAATTGCAGTAACTCTAGCTTGTACTAATAGTTGGTAGCAGAAAAGCTTTCTGCAGAAATTTTGCGCTATTACCGCTTGTTTTTGTTTTGTTGCACCATTTTTTTTAATGAAAATCTGTGCTGCTTTTAATCCCTTGCTGTATTAATTACAATCTGACAATCCTTCTTTTATTGAAATGATTATAAACCGCTCTCTTCCAGGATAAATGGCTATGGACTTGTGATCTCCAAGTCAGGTTTTGTGCCTGAATTGGCACCTTGTAGCCATATTCTTACTATCCCACACAAAAAAGGGTACCTTGCTGGCCACATTCTTCCCATTGGGCTAACTTACAGATTTGTTTTAAAGACTAATCAGTCTTACTGTCCTGGATATACAAAGAGTTCAGGACCTTCTCTATCTCAATTTATTCTTACCAAAGTAAATATCCTTTTCAGCTAGTTACAGTGAAACATCGGGTAAATGTTTTATTTTTCTTAAGTTTAGCATTGGTTTTTACCTGAATCCTCCTCCCAATCAAGATGATAACGAGTAGTTTCCATTATTGGCTGAATCAGCACTTTCTGAATTAAAATCCAACTGACTTGCCACACTAGCTGAATGAAAATACATTTTGTGCAAAAGATGAGGAATAACAAATAGCCTGGTTCATCTTAATTGTAATTCAATCTTTTCACGTTGCCTCTGTATAAGACAATGTCTTTTCTTATCATATCTTGAACTTTCTCCCTTGGTTGAACGATAAAATGAAAATCCCATATGATATCCCTACTTATACAAATCTTCAAGGCCAAAGTGATTATGAAATTGATCAATTTCATGATTCAGATTAACTATTATAAATTTAAATGTGTATCCAAAATCACATCATATTCTTTTTTAGTGCACAAAATCATGTCATTTAAAAATTTTAAATGACACAACATTGTTAGATTTAGGAAATCAAATCGTAATTGTAATAAGCTGAATTGTTTTCATTTCAAGTGAAATAGAAAGAAATCATATTCTGATCATGGAAACATAATAAAGTGAAATGGAAAGAAATCATATTCTGATCATGGAAACATAATAATGTTCCCTTACAAGTTCTCTTCAAATAATTCTTCAAATTTTTTTTTTAATATATATTAACCGGCCAGCATGCCACAACATGGCAAGATGTTCTAATATTTGCCAAAACGAAAGTGTCTGGGAACGGTCAAAACCTTTCAATAGCTAGAATGTATTCTTTTAAATCAATAAAAAAGTAGGCAAATTTAATTAAGCTGGGCTCATTTTATACCTCTAATTGATCAGCATGTAATGTAACTGCGTGCCCATGATTTCATTTTAAAATAAGATAAAGATAATAATGAAAATTAGAAGATATAAAACAAATCTTGTTATTATTGAACTAGAATGTCAGCTCATGTGCAATGCGCCTAGTGCCTAGTGGCATAAGCATTTCTACCTATATATATATATATATATACTCCTAAGCCCACATACCCTCTTGGTTACCCAAACAGACCCCCACAAAAAGTGAAGATGAGTAGGTCTAACCTTAAAGGGCTTACATTAGTTCTTCTCATTGCCTTGTTTGTTTGGTCTTCAAGCTTTGAGAATTGCAGTGCCTCGCAAAGTTACATACCACAACCAAGTCATTGGAACTATGCCTTCTTTAATGTACTAGAGTATGGTGCTAAAGGCAATGGATATGCAGACGACACAAAGGTGATTCTATAAAGCCTTCTTAGTTCATAAAATTTCAAATGGTACATAGCCAATCATTATATACTCATTATAAAATCAAAAAATATATGCTTTTTTCATATTTTAGATATAATAGTAATCTACATTGTTGATTCTTGAGGTACAGATGAGGTAAGTTTATAAAGCTATATACCCTATAAATTCAGCTTATTGAACATGTTAGCTTCATTATGAATTTAATTAGACAACCAAAGATGAGTATCAATATTTTAGAAACTTGAAGATGATTTCTACTATTTAGTGATGACTCTAACAACAAAATTTGCTAACTGATTCATTGGCCATATGCAAAATTTTCTGTTAAAAAACAAAATCAAACATGTAGTTCCAAGTTATCAAGCAGAAGGAAGAGTCATGGAATGGTTACCCACTATGTGTTGTGGCACTTGTTGCAAACGTGAGGGGCAATCAGCTGGTTACTTCAAGATTAAAATATTTGCTTGCATATAACGAAATGGCCACATAAGCAAGAAGGAGATAAAGTCAAAGGGAAATCGTAATCATTAAAAAATAGAAGGAAAAAAAGAAGAAGCAGAATATTGGATAGTCAACCAGTTGTTATCCCTCATTATTATTATTATTTTTTTGGGTATCAATTAATTTATAGTTTCTATTATTGTAGAGTTGGCAAAGATCCCATGTAGGCATGTAGCAGTACAAAATACAAATTAAGACCAATATCTAAATGACATCACGCATCATCACCAGAACCCTTTAAACTTTGCAATATTTTTTTATTGGATGTGAATTTTGAAAATCTAGCTATTGGATTATATGTTCTTATTATATCGTTCATGTTTACAAAATTTCAAAAAGATCAAAGATCAATAATGATGTCATCAATCAAATGTTTAAATTTTAAGTTTTTGTAATCTAAAATTATGTATAAAAAATGAGTCTATTGATCAAATAGTAAATAATATCCAATTTGAATGACAACATGTGTGATATGAACATAAATAATATAAAATCTAACAGTTAAATTTTCAAAATTCACATTTAATAAAAAAAATATAGGAGGAGTTTAAAAGGTTTCTCTCCAAATTAGCTTGGAGAGAATTATTATCATTAGCATTATTTTTTGACAAATAATCATAACTCATGACTACAATTATTAATAGTACTGTTACAATATATGCTCTATTTTTTCTTTTCTTTTCTTTTGGCTGGATTATTATTTTTTAACTTGTCCATGTAATAATGCAATGCAGGCATTTGAAGCAGCATGGGTAGCAGCTTGCAAAGTGGAAGGATCAACCATGGTTGTTCCATATGGATTTGTGTTCCTCGTCAAACCAATCACTTTCTCTGGCCCAAATTGTCAACCAAACATTCAATTTCAGGTTCACTAATAAATTATCAACCCCATATTTCATTACCATATCAGCTATATTTATATCTATATAATATCTAATAGTCGAAGTATAATATTGAATGTTATCACACTCTTGTTGAATCACATCATCGACTGTGTTACCATTTTTTATTGAGTTGTTCCTCTAATTTTTTGATAATATTAAATATATTAAACCATTCTAGATATTATTAGGAAAAAAAGAGTCCAAGATGAATGTATAAATTCAATTGGTTAATATATTTAATACTATCAGAAAATTAGAAGAACAAATCAATAAAAGAAAGGTAATGTGATTGATGATTCGGTCTAGTTTAGTACATTTGATCTATTTCGGTCCAGTTTTGTTTAGTCATTCTGTTTTGTGTAGTTCAGCCTATTTAGGTCCACTGCGGCCCATTACAGTCCAATAGGTTTGGTTGTTTTGGTCCAATTTGGTCTACTTTGGTCCATTTTTGTGCACTTAAAAATGAAAAAAATTCAAATTTGGGTTGAGAACTTGAGAGTACCTATTCTAAATATGAATTTTTTAAAAATAAATAAATTATCAAAATAAATTCTAAATAGATGACAAAAAGTAATAATATTATTTTTAATTGTTTAATTTAATGACTTGTGGTATTATATTTTTTTGTGTTCTTTTTTTCCCCTTAGTTGATGTTAGTATTATAGTCATTGAGTGAGTTGCACAATTTTAGTGTTTTGATGCAATATAATTTGAATTTGAAGATCAGTTTCTAAGTCACATAGAAATTAGGAGATTGTTATAACTATGGTTCTCATAAGGTTTTTAGTGATTCATTTGAGTAGATGAAAACTTTTTTTTTTTTTTTTGACATGTGAAGTTCATCGTACAACGTATATGTTATTCAACATACCATGGTAGAAATTCATCTATAAACAAATTTATTGACCTCTCCATTCTTTAATAAAAATGATCATATATATTTTTATACAAGCACTCAAAATAGTTAATATAACAAAACAAGGCCACACAAAGTAAGCACTTATGTTGTTGATTTTGTTGTGTAGTTGGAAGAAACACTAAACTTTTTATTGAACAAAAATAAAAATAAGAACATTGACACAAAAAATAGTAACTGTCTCGTGCATTGTGTGGGCCCTAGACTAGTAACCGTTATGCTAAAATGTGTTAATTCTTAGTGTTAAATATATGAGTCAGTACTTACTAGTCAAATATAATGCAGTTGGATGGCAAAATTATAGCCCCCACAAGCTCTCAACCTTGGGGTTCAGGTCTCTTACAATGGCTGCAATTCAAAAATCTTAAGGGAATTACAATTTTAGGAAAAGGTGTTATAGATGGACAAGGCTCAGCCTGGTGGAATGACTATGGAAGAATGCCAAGCACCAAACCAACGGTAGCAACCTTAACTTGTGCTCTACTATTCACGATGTTCTTGCAATGCTGTACTCTAAAAGAGCTTTTGTATATGTATGGTGCTATTATGGTAAACAGGCATTGAGGTTTTATGGAAGTAAAGCTGTGACAGTAAGCGGCATAACGATACAAAACAGTGCTAGAACCCACCTCAAATTTGACAATTGCATAGGAGTTCAGGTTTTCGACATACGTATTTCAGCCCCAGCTGACAGCCCCAATACAGATGGAATTCACCTACAAAACTCCCAAGATGTAACCATTTACAGAGCTAATCTTGCATGTGGTATGTAACTCTAAAATTCTAAATGGAAAATGCTATAGCTCCTATTAATTTTATTACATAAAACTTAATAGTGACAGGAAATGAATGGGGTAAAGATATTAAACAATCAAGCAGAGAATATAAAAAAGGATAAGAATTTACTTGGAAAACAACCAACTAAAACAAATGGAAGCATATATAATAATAAACCTCTCTCTATTTCTCTCAGATAGTAAGATAGAAATCCTAGATCTAAAAATTCTCAATGCCCACATGCCTAGTTGTACAACTTGGAGTCAGACCAAAGGAACCTGTGTCATCAGTAGTTATGTAAAAGGTGATAAAAACGACTGCATTCTGCAGGAGATGATTGCATATCCATACAAACTGGATGCTCAAATATTTATATACACAACATCAACTGTGGACCTGGACATGGAATCAGCATTGGAGCACTGGGAGCGGGTAAAACCAAAGCTTGTGTTTCAAATATCATCGTCCGAGATGTCACACTGCATAATACACTGACTGGTGTCAGAATAAAGACATGGCAGAATGGCAAAATTATAGCCCCCACAAGCTCTCAACCTTGGGGTTCAGGTCTCTTACAATGGCTGCAATTCAAAAATCTTAAGGGAATTACAATTTTAGGAAAAGGTGTTATAGATGGACAAGGCTCAGCCTGGTGGAATGACTATGGAAGAATGCCAAGCACCAAACCAACGGTAGCAACCTTAACTTGTGCTCTACTATTCACGATGTTCTTGCAATGCTGTAAAAAGAGCTTTTGTATATGTATGGTGCTATTATGGTAAACAGGCATTGAGGTTTTATGGAAGTAAAGCTGTGACAGTAAGCGGCATAACGATACAAAACAGTGCTAGAACCCACCTCAAATTTGACAATTGCATAGGAGTTCAGGTTTTCGAGATACGTATTTCAGCCCCAGCTGACAGCCCCAATACAGATGGAATTCACCTACAAAACTCCCAAGATGTAACCATTTACAGAGCTAATCTTGCATGTGGTATGTAACCCTAAAATTCTAAATGGAAAATACTATAGCTCCTATTAATTTTATTACATAAAACTTAATAGTGACAGGAAATGAATGGGATAAAATTTATAGTATTCCTAACATCACTCATTCTAGATAGGAGTAGAATTATATCGTAATTTCACAAACACTATCAGCAGTTGTTCACTTGCTGTAAGCTGAAATGAAAAACATAAAGATATTAAACAATCAAGCAGAGAATATAAAAAAGGATAAGAATTTACTTGGAAAACAACCAACTAAAACAAATGGAAGCATATATAATTATAAACCTCTCTCTATTTCTCTCAGATAGTAAGATAGAAAATCCTAGATCTAAAAATTCTCAATGCCCACATGCCTAGTTGTACAACTTGGAGTCAGACCAAAGGAACCTGTGTCATCAGTAGTTATGTAAAAGGTGATAAAAACGACTGCATTCTGCAGGAGATGATTGCATATCCATACAAACTGGATGCTCAAATATTTATATACACAACATCAACTGTGGACCTGGACATGGAATCAGCATTGGAGCACTGGGAGCGGGTAAAACCAAAGCTTGTGTTTCAAATATCATCGTCCGAGATGTCACACTGCATAATACACTGACTGGTGTCAGAATAAAGACATGGCAGGTATAAATTATAAATACTCTTATCAGTATACACTATCGATTACCTCCTCTTAATTCAAATCATAAATGCCATTAAGAGCATATTTACATGATCACTCACAATATTCTACTCTAGGTAACTAGAACCTATTTCAAACTCATCCAACTTACATCTCCTATTAGACATTTTCTTATAGTTTTCAACCGCAGGGAGGCTACGGTTCTGTCCAAGGAATCACATTCTCAAACATTCAAGTTTATGAAGTTGAAATTCCAATCATGATCGACCAATTTTACCGTGCTAGCGACAAAAGCGAATGCCGTAATGATACATCAGCTGTGGCAGTGTCAGGCATAAACTATGTGAATATATGGGGAACATACACAGTAAAACCTTTACATTTTGGCTGCAGTAACAGTTTGCCATGCACCGGTCTATCTCTTGCTAACATAGAACTAACACCACTTCCAAGTTATAACTTTGAATTGTGTGGCTCTTTCTGTTGGAAAGCATATGGAACACTACCTCTCTCTCTCTCTCTCTCTCTCTCAGATAGTAAGATAGAAAATCCTAGATCTAAAAACTACTGCATATCCATACAAACTGGATGCTCAAATATTTACATGCACAACATCAACTGTGGACCCGGACATGGAATCAGCCTTGGAGCACTAGGAGCGGGTAAAACCAAAGCTTGTTTTTCAAATATCATCGTCCGAGACATCACACTGCATAATACACTGACTGGTGTCAGAATAAAGACATGGCAGGTATAAATTATAAACACTGCATCAGTATTACACTATCGATTACCTCCTCTTAATTCAAATCATAAATGCCATTAAGGGTATATTTACATAAGCACTCACAATATTCTACTATAGGTAACTAGAACCTATTTCAAACTCCTCCAACTTACATCTCCGATTAGACCTTTTCTTATAGTTTTCCACTGCAGGGAGGCGACGGTTCTGTCCAAGGAATCACATTCTCAAACATTCAAGTTTATGAAGTTGGAATTCCAATCATGATCGACCAATTTTACTGTGCTAGTGACAAAAGCAAATGCTGTAATGATACATCAGCTGTGGCAGTGTCAGGCATAAAATATGTGAATATATGGGGAACATACACAGTAAAACCTTTACATTTTTCCTGCAGTAACAGTTTGCCATGCACCGGTCTATCTCTAGCTAACATAGAACTTAAACCACTTCCAAGTTATAAGTTCGAATTGTATGGCTCTTTCTGTTGGAAAGCATGTGGAACACTGAGAACTAGGACTGTCCCTCCAATTGATTGTTTGATGCCAAGCAAGCTATCAAGCACTAGAGTTCAGTCTTATGGTAATTCTTGCTGGGTTTAGCCTCAAGGACAGATGCAGTGCATGGATGCAGTGGTTTCTCATGTCCAAGTTAGTTGATTTGGAGTGAATGCGTGATGAATGATGCCAGTGTGAATTTTGTTCTCCTTATGTGTTTGTTTCTTAGGAATGGAACAATCTATATTGCCAAATCCACAACATTTATTTACTTGATTCTGGTCTGTAGAATTTTTATTTATTTATTTTTATTTGTTTTAGCTTATACAAGTAACAAATTCCTGTTTCTAGAAAGTCTTGAATGTATTATCCCATTTGTTAAACATTGCTAGCGTTCATTTCATGGCCTGGATTAGAAAACAAGTTTTCTAGAAATAAAATGGACGCATTCTTCTTAAGAGAACATTCATTCGAACAAATAAAACAGGGAAAAGTAGACACAAATTCATTTCTCTGCCCATTTTTTTCTATTATTCTTTCGCTCTTTCTTTTTTCTCCTAAGAATGACTTTCAACATTTTTAAAACAAAGATATTACTTTTCTCCAATCTCCCAACTTTTTTTTGAAGATATTAATAAAAATAAGAAATAAAAAAGAAGCCAATGACACTGACTTCAAATGTCCTGCTGTGACCAAAATTTGCTTGATATCAAATAAACCAGTAGAAATTGACATTTTGAAACATTAAAGCAGACCTGCATGCTCTACAACCAACATAATAATACAACATAGGACAATCGAGTGAAGCCTTCTAAGAAAATCGGATTGAAAACTCTAATTTCTGCATTACAAGATAACCTATCAAACATTCCCTACCATCTCCTTGAATGGAAGAGCACTGCAACGTATAATACAATCAGCATCATGCCTAATACTCAGCTTTCCCATATGATAAGCAACCAAAAGAACAGTTAAAAATATTACAAATGGAAACAAACAAGATTAAGAATTATCAACATGGAATATGGAAACCAAATGTGTCCATGGAAGCCAGCATGTTCAAGATTTTTCAAAACCAGCAGCAGCCTTCTTCCTTTGGCGGGTTTCTATTCTTTCAGGGCTTGCCAATCCTGTCTTCTCCTCGTACTTCTATTCTAGAGCCCGTCATGATCACCTAAACAAAATGAACATATTCCTTTTCCATTGCAAAGACAGGATCCTGTTAATACACAGGAAAAATCTCCACTACAATCACTCAAAACATGAGGCAGACCAAAACAATCTCAAAAACATTTCAATTTGCACCAAAAGCAAAGCTTTCAACAATTTTTTGTACGCATTTAGTCACCCAAAAGATCGGCTAGTAATGCCCATGATGCTTGAGTTCAATAAAATTCTTGATGCCATCTAACAAGGATGGTGTATCAGATACAAGCAAAGAGCAGTTGTCACTGCTCATTGCTGGTTCACCTTTATCAATGGGTATACTTTCCAATGGAAACAAAAGGTTATAAGTATCATCGTGGTATACACTTTCAAGGGAGCAGGGAAACTATTCTTCTGAGATCAGAAAACATGAGATTTATAGGCATGCTTGCTTACCTGTAGCTCTGTGCGAATACTATCAAGAACTTTGTCACTCATTCTATCAAAGAATAGAATACCCTGCAAATTCAAGTCATCTTATAAGAAAGAATTACAGGTGAAACATAAAACTAGGCCCTGAAAATTCAAACCCTTAAGTATTCATAGGCATTAACATAGATGAATGCTCCTTTGGAAAGGTTCAATCTAAATTGTTTCACCATATGCAAAATGCATTATATTGCTGTGTTAAGAATGAGGATACAAGGAAATATGTCATACCTGCACAAACCTAGACAAAATGGTTTGCCTAGATTGAACAGACCATGTTACTAATAATATAGGTCCTTTCACTATAAAATATTGGAACAGGCCTGTTATGCAGCTCAATTTTATAAAGTGGACTCTTGTCCTTTATATTTAACATTTTATTTATCAGTAAGTTACACATGAACTTTGTGGTTCTTGAACCCGAAACCTCACCCTTCATCCCATTATTATGGGAGGAGGAAGTGTCAGTTGAGCTATAGCTCACTGGCCTTTTATATTCATCATTTAGAGCCAGCTCTAAAAGCCAGATTGATTTCCTTTTTAACCAAGCTCTTGAAATTATGATTTTTATTTCCAATCACCTTATAAGGTTATTGCACTGCTTTTCTCCTATTTAAACAGGCTTCTGCACTTCTACAGCCCTGGCATTTTGTTTCACTTCCTCCATAAAAATCTGTAGCCTATCAGGTTTCATCTGATTAATTTTATTTTTATAATACTTAGACATCACAACAGTAGAAAAGTGAGACATAAATGTTCATTATTGTTTGAATTGGATTCTTGGTGTTGTTTCAGTTTCCTTATACAGAATTATAGTCACAAAAAAGTGTGTTTATAAAAATGATAGGAGCCTTTTTACACAGAACAAAATGGACCATGAGGAATAAACCAAAGAAGATGATTGCATCAATAAATTGCCTTGAAGCTCGTATGGATGAAACCCAGGTGTATAAATGGCTCAAGGCAACATAGTAAGTTTTCTGAGATTCATGGCATTTAAGCAGATGCCTCCACCTAATAATAAGGATATTACATCTCAAAGAGTTTCCATTTCCTTGATTTGACAGTACCCTAATGGCCTAACCTAAGCATCTGTTTTAAAACCTGGTACACTATTAGAATCCTTCTTCCTTCAAATGATGATGACAGATCAAAAGCTAAAAGGTTTCACAGGACATTTGTCATGTGATAAAGACACATCATCCAGATTGCAATCAGATTCAGGTTTAACTAACAGGCTGCTTTTGCGTCCTACTTGATTTCTTCCAACCCCATGAGGTGATCCTGAAATGACATGAAAATATGAAGTCATGCACTTGAAATTAATAGTAAACAGGCTTACAAAATCAACCAGTTCCTTACCATTCAACAGAGGGCAATCAATATCATTAGCAGCCTGGAAAATGGAAACTTTAAAAGCAACTTCAACGCCATTAATTAGCTCAAAGATACAAACATCAGCTACTTTCAAGTTATTGTCTCGTGCAAATTTCTTCCAACCCAGCCGAAACTTGGCCTTTGTTTGTGCTTTGTAAAAACTAAACTTAACAGACCAAGTTCCTCCATTCAAAGACCGAAGGATGACAAATTCACCACTCATCTTCCTCATGTATTTTTTTGCAAAGCTGGATGATATACTCTATAAAATATAAAAAACGAAAAGGGTAATAAGGAAGATTTCTCCTTTTCAGCCAACAAATAAAGGAAAAAATGCTTTTGGTTTTGCGCTACGAAGGAAGAACCAGTTTGTATCTTTGTTCTCATGCTAATTTATGTCATCTAAAAAGTGAAGTCAACAAATTTTTGAGCCTGCACATTTTTGAACTAGAAGCTTACCAATGAATGCCCAGGGCAAACATATGATGGCTGCATGACAACCATGAAAAAAGGATTCTTAGATTCAAAAGCTCTAACTCTCTGAAGAGCTCTATCTTTCTCACTGGCAGACAATGTCCTCTCAATAACCTCAGATTTTGGGCATCTCTTCGTAGCTCCACTGCGTTCTTCTGCTGAAAAATGAGGTTCAGTTAGGGGCTATAAAAAACATGACACTGTTATACTTTCACAGTCGTTCACATCTGCTATTTCACACTAATCCACAAGTGCTATGGGAATGTTCACATTTTAAGCACATAGAGTGGATGTGAAACAAAGAGAAGTGAAATAGTAGATGTGTGAGAATCAAAACCCTTAAACAAAAGTGTAAGATTCAAACCTTTAGATTCTCGCCTAGTAAAAGATAAACCTGCATTCATTTTTGATTTCTCTAACACTGACCCTTTAGATTTAGTGAGTTCAGGTCTAAAATGTGTATCCCCTGCTTGCAAAACAGAACTTCTTGGATTGGTTTTTGCCCTTTTTTGAGGTAGAGGGCATGGTAATGGTGATTTCTCACTTGTTTTTCGGCTTGGCATAAAGCCATCCACGATTTCAAGAGAGTTATCAATATCATCCCTCTCAATGTCTTCCATCCTGCGAACTTGGTGTTGGTAATCAAAAGGATATTCTATTTCTGTTGCAGTGGCATCAAATATGAGTACATAAAAATGCGAATTTCCTTCATATCTGAAAACTAGCAAGTGCCCCAGGGTTAGAGCATGACAGCTTGCAAATTCGCACCAACCATTTTGAAACCAAACCTCACCGTCACGTTTTGTCATCTTGACTTTCCATTTTGTACCATTTGGAACCGTAAGAAATGCCAAATTTGACAGATCAACTCCATATTTGCTTATAAACTTTTTTGGAATCCGCTGTAAAAAGAATCTTCATAACATAAATGCAGGCTTTGTAAATAAACACATGCAATCAATCAAGCTCTATTCTTGTTGTGCAGTCAGTACCGTTACAGGAAAAATGGATTTAGTCTTTCTTTTATATTAATACTTTAATAATAATTCAAAGAAGATACTTAGAAAAAAATTTGAAGTGGCGTTTCAAAGGGGGGAAATGGTTTACAGAGTAGGGAAAATTGAAAGAAATCTGAAGAAGGAAAAAAAAAAAAAAAAACCATTTAGACTGTCCCAGATAGTGTTATTCTGCAGATAACATTCTGGTGATACAGCAATAGAGTAAACGACCAGCAGCCTGCCTAAGTAGTTGAGTCACACGGCATGTAGTTCAGCGAGGGATGATTAGTGTCAATTCTGTTAAGAATGAGAAGCCACGTGTCCTGTATTAATTGGTGCTTAGAAAATCTGTTAGTCTGTGAGTATTTCCCGCTAAGTTAGTTAGAGTTTGTTAGGGAAAATCCTCATGTATAAATACATCAAAGCTTGTAATCTTATAGTGTGAATAATAATACAATTCAATAGTATATTGAACTCAGATATTTTCTCTCGAGAATAGCTTTCTTTTCAACAAAAAGATTTAAAAAAAAAAAAAAAAAAACTCATGGGATATTTTTGTTCCACTGTATAAAAAACTCGAAAAATCCAAGGCTACAGCCATAACCTACGCGCATTACAAAAGGGCAGATTTACATGACTACATGTCCTATTTGCTTGTACTGTTTTCTTCTACTATTCTTGTTGTGCAGTCAAAGAAGGATTAAGACTTTATTTTATTTTATTTTATATTATTACCATTATTATTGTTAAAAGAATATAATGACTGAATAAAAAGAACTGAAGTGTCATGTGAAAAAAAAAAAAAAAAAAACCAATACAATTTTACCTAGTGGATTATAACCGCTAAGTTAGTTAGAGTTTGTTAGGGAAAATCCTCATGTATAAATACATCAAAGCTTGTAATCTTATAGTGTGAATAATAAAACAATTCAGTAGTATATTGAACTCAGACATTCTCTCAAGAATAGCTCTCGTTTCACCAGAAAGATGTAAAAAAATAAAATAAAATCTCATGGGATATTTTGTTTCACTATATAAAAAATTCGAAAAATCCAAGGCTACAGCCATAACCTACGCGCATTACAAAAGTGCAGATTTACATGACTACATGTCACATAGAATTAAGTCCTCCGATTTGCTTGTACTGTTTTCTTCTACTATTCTTGTTGGCAGTCAAAGTAGGATTAAGACTTATTTTATTTTATTTTATATTATTACCATTATTATTGTTAAAAGAATATAATGACTGAATAAAAAGAACTGAAGTGTTATGTGAAAAAAAAAAAAAACAAAAAAAAACCAATACAATTTTACCTAGTGGATTATAAAGACATTGAAAAAATATGCAGTCCGAAAAGAAGTAAAAAAACTCATGGCCTAACTTGTTCCAATATACTACTCCTTAATCAAAACAGTAACCTTACCTACGCATTACAAAATGAAAGTTTCCATGACTACATGCATGTTACATGGAACCGAGTTCACGGATTTGCTTGAACTTGGGCACCAACAAATGTAAATTTTCAAGAATCACAAATAAATAAGACCAAGTGGACGTCGACGTTAATTAGCACATGATTTTCAGAGAGAAAGAGATAATGAAAGTGTTCTTACTAGCTTTCCTTCTTGAAGAGTTTGAGGCATAACAATCTTGAAAAAGTGTGGGGCCTTTGTGGTAAGATCAGCAGGGCCATTTTCATTGTCTCTCCGCGTCATAGCTCTAGTTCAAGAAGTTGAACTGTTTTTTTGCTGAGAAGTTGATGCTTCTTAGGTTGAGTACTAAAATTTGACACATAAAAGCTAATAGTAATAGTGCCTGAATCGTTGGCCTTTGTGCTTGTTCTTTTTTTACTTTAATAGCGGCCATTAAAAAGAGTAGGTAGAATAATGAAAATCCAATTAAGGCGTTGTCAATTCAAGCAAATCAATCCCAGGTGGGAGCTAATAAAGAGAAGTTGCAATTGTAATAATCAATATTTATTACCACCTGTTTCTCCAAATATATACATATATATATATATATATATATTTATTACCACCTTCCACCGGTCTGCTCAACGTAACATCCCGTTTAATTAACTAATTAAACCTACTAGGGAAGTGGCCAATGGGGCAATACCACTTAAGCCTATTGGACTTAGACGCCAAGTCCAACTTGCATTAAAAGTTTTCTAAGGACTTAAAAATTGTGCCCAAAAAAAAAATTATAATTGTAGAATGTTAATTTTCTTTTTAAAGAAAAAAATATTAGATAAAAAAGAAAACTTAACTCATAAATTGCTGAACACAAAGAAAAGACCGCCACAAACTCTGATATCCTTTTTTATTTTTTTTTATTTTTAAGGCAATAGTCTACTTATAGTCTGGAGAATATGATTGAGAATAAAGACAAGTGTTAAGTTATCATCTTCTTATTTTGGACCTTACTACAACTAAGGTACTGCTTAATAACTGGAGGAGAGAGAACGCTATCATCAGGACACATCAAGATTGTGGCATGGGTAGGTGACTTTTCCATAGCATGTGGAACAATTCTTGAGTAATGAGAGAGACATCAGAAGTACTGAAGATGATACATGTGTCTCCAAAATGGTCTAACATACGCTCAGTCTTTATTTTATAGTACTTGATCTTAGGAGGTCACTATCTTTCTTTTTGTGAGTGCTTGAGTACCCACGTCACATACATATCTTATTTTCTTCCTAAGGCAGTCATACCCTTGGCATGGGCCAAGGATAATATCTTGGTTGGCTCCTCTCCCTTGCTCACAGCCACTCAACGTGTAAGGTCCAAATTCAGCCACATCGACACTCTCACATGCCTTAATTGGTATACTATACAACATATATATATATATATCTATATATATAAAATATTTATTTATTGCTTATACATGCACGTACATGGAATATTTAAAATTTTGATTTAGCACGTGATATTTTCTTATGTAAAAAAAAATATATATATATTTACATTAAATAAGTCTTTATTTTCCTTAAAAAAATGTTTTTTTTAAAGTCAGTCTAATGAAAATAAAATATAATTAATGTACGAATAAAAGACCGCCACAAACTCTGATATCCTCTATTTTTTTTTTTTTTTTTTTTTTTAAGGCAATAGTCTACTTATAGTCTGGAGAATATGATTGAGAATAAAGATAAGTGTTAAGTTATCATCTTCTTATTTTGGACCTTACTACAATTAAGGTACTGCTTAATAACTGGAGGAGAGAGAACGCTATTATCAGGACACATCAAGATTGTGGCATGGGTAGGTGACTTTTCCACAGCATGTGGAACAATTCTTGAGTAATGAGAGGGACATCAGAAGTAATAAAGATGATACATGTGTCTCCAAAGTGGTCTAACATACGCTCAGTCTTTATTTTATAGTACTTGATCTTAGGAGGTCACTATCTTTCTTTTTGTGAGTGTTTGAGTACCCACGTCACATACATATCTTATTTTCTTTCTAAGGCAGTCATACCCTTGGCATGGGCCAAGGATAATATCTTGGTTGGCTCCTCTCCCTTGCTCACAGCCACTCAACGTGTAAGGTCCAAATTCAGCCACATCGACACTCTCACATGCCTTAATTGGTATACTATACAACATATATATATATATATATAATATTTATTTATTGCTTATACATGCACGTACATGGAATATTTAAAATTTTGATTTAACACGTGATATTTTTTTATGTAAAAAAAATATATATATTTACATTAAATAAGTCTTTATTTTCCTTAAAAAAATGTTTTTTTTTTTAAAGTCAGTCTAATGAAAATAAAATATAATTAATGTACGAATAGAATACATTAAAAACACTTTGATTTTTTTTAAGAGAGATGCTACGTCTACAACAATTTTACAACATTTTTACAACAAATCACAAGTGGTTAGTTGTTATTGGTTCAAATTTGAAACTAACACTAAGATTACTTTTTTGCCCCAACAATAACAACCAATAACAACCTGCCACTTAGGAAATGTTGTAAAAATGTTGTAGACGTAGCATTTCTCTTTTTTTAATAGAAGAAAAAACACTTTAATTTGATGAGTTATGTATAACATAAAAGTAATTAAAGAGAATTAAAAAAAAAAACATTAGTCACTATATAAATGTATTATATATTTTTTTATAAAAATCTAGTGGGATATTATTAAAATTTAGGTTCAAAATTTTTTTTTTCAAAAAATACAAAGAAAGAAAGATATTTGAAAAGTCAGGGGCATGCATGTCTCCCAATAGAATAAATAATGCATTTCTCTTTAACCAAACCTGAAGAGATAATTAAAGGAAGATATCAATGTTTGCATACAACTTCTAATTAAAGGCTGCGTATCGTTGGCCTTTGTGCTTTATAGAGGTCATTAAATAGCTAGAGTATTGCAAAACCAATTGAAACGTTGTCAATTCAAGCAAATTCAATTAGAAAGATATGGGATATGATCAATATTTATTACCAAATTCATCAAGAAACACAATATTTATTATCAAATCCCATCAGTCTGCACTACATAATAGACGAGTTTAATTAGCTACCTACTTTTCTTTCTCCCCTTTTTTTAGGTTTGGATTTTGTAGCGAAGTGATCAATCCACCAATGCCATGTGTCCAACCAGAGCTACTAATAATACTTGCAGCTGTAATTAAAATTTGGTAAAAGTTAATAGGTGCGAGAAAAAAAAAACAGATATTTTAGACAATTTTTTTATATTTCTCATAAAAGTGGTATTAAAAATTATTTAGTATCAAATGTCTTAAGAGCACATGTTAACTAAGCATAGAGTCCTTACAATTAATTTCAAATACATTGCTGTATTTAATTTAGATGAAAATATTATTTTGGTCCTACATTTTGAAGTTAGTCAATTTAATAATGCCTGCGTCTTGCTCACACAACTTAATAATAGCCGAGTTTAATTACTAACCACTTACCCTTTTTTTCTTCCTCCACTTTAGGGGAAATTATAGAGTCCTCTGGTGGATCACGTCACTTGTCAACTATTTCACTAAAAAACTTCCACTTGTTTAAAATTATTGAGTCAGTAATTAATTTCTGTTTAAAAAATTTTCTAACTAACAATTTTAAACAAGTGGTAGTTTTTGAGTAAAATAGTGGACCACATCACTTGTCAATGTCACGTATCCAAGCAAGGCTAGTAAATAATACCAGCATGGGTAATTAAAACATAGGGTTACTACATTCGGCTTCCCAATTAATTCAAATGTTCCATTAAAAAATTTTAATTTTAAATTCATGCCTGTATTGAATTTATTTGCCCTTAGAAAAAAAAAAATTGTGTTTCGTAATTCGTATGTATTTAAATTTGATTAGAAAATTTAATGTGGGTGCACTACATTAGGAAAAAGTCAAAAACATAGATACATGACATTTGATGTAGTATATTAGAACTATAGGACTTCATTTGGCAAAGCAAGGACCATTACAGTGACAACAACATAATTTTATTCTTTATATATATAATCAAAGTGTTTGGCTTATGATTGGTGGAGCTTAAAGTTAACGATCTTCAACAAGTCCACAAATGACGAGATAAATAAATTCAATTAACTAGCACGCCACTAAGAATCCTATAAATCACATTCAAGATCTAATGGTCGTAAATTGTAACACCAAAAATAAGTTGTAACACCAAAAAAAAAAAAAAAAAAGTTTTTGATTATATGATTTTAAGTTAGTGGTATTGTTGTAATTAAACACAAGCCCCACCCCTAGCCATTTTATGTCTCACATTGCCTCCCCTACTCCCATTTTCTTCAACCATCCCTCCCTCCCATGGCTTTAAAAATTGGAACGATTAAAGAATCGAAAAAGAAATCAGTTCTTGATTTTGACCAAATTGATTCTATGCTCGATTCTTGGTTGAACTAGGCGGCCTAGTCTTTAAAACACTAATCCCTCCCCTCTTCTATCTCACGCCCCTTTCACTCATCACCCTCCCTCATGACTAAGGGGCTATTTGAATTTGCTGTTTTCATAATTCATAACTCTGTTTTCATCACCCGTAACTCAAAATAGTGGGTCCCACAAAAAAAAAAAAAAAAACTATGTTTGGATTTGTTTCCTGTTTTGGTTTTCATTACTCAATTCTCTAATTTTTAAGTGATGAGTTTTGGAAACTGAAAACACATTTTCCAAAACTCAGTTTCCAATGGCATTCTGGTAATTAAACACACACGTACCCACCAGTCAGAGGTCAACCGCAACTTTTTTTTTCTCTCTTGGTTCGGTGAGTTTGGGTCTTCTTCTTCTTCTTCTTTTCTTTTCCCTTTCACGTTGGGTTTGGTTTAGTCTTCTTCATCTTCCTCCTTTTTTTTTTCTTTTTTTATTTTTTTTTTATTTTTTTCACACGACTTCATATCCAAAACCAACATCACACCTTCATCCAAAAATGCAACATCAACCTTCAATTTATCATCAAAATCCATAATCCCCTTAAGGAAATCCAAAATCCAATATCCATACAATAGGAAAAAAGAAGAAGAAGAAAAAGGAAATGACGATGTGCACGAGGTACAATGAGGATCAGCGGCGCACTAGGTGACGGTGGATCGACAGCGAAAGTGTCATGTCTCTCTGTCGAATTGACGAGATTCAACCTCCGCTTCCGATAATTGTCATCGCAGTCGATGATTCGCTGTGGCTTCTTGAAGCCTGAAACGTTGTCGTTCTCATCAAAACCCCTGGGCATCTCTTTGAGGAGGGATTTAGGAGTAGTATAGGAGACCAATTTGGGAGCGACCTCACTGTCCATGAGGGAATCGAGGTTGTCCTCGTCCTCGTGAGGGTTTTGGCAGAATAAAGGGGCTGAGAAAGATGAGAGTCAGGGGAAAAAGAAAAAAAAAAGGGAGAGAAAAGGAAATGACATTGGGTCTATGTGTGGGTCCCAGTTTTTTTAGTTTTTTTGGTTAAAAACATAACTGAGTAATGGTGCCAAATGGGTGGGGTGTAGGGAGTTGGGGTATTTTAAGTGAGAAATGATGAGTGACGAAAATTGAGTGAAGTGTGATGAGTGATGAAAAAAAAAAAAAACTAAACAACCCCTAAATCTTCAAGCATTCATATCTTCTTGCTCATTTGTTTTACCTTCTCTAGTCAAGACCTCCATGTTAGTGAGGAGTTCTCTTCATTAATCCACTTAATAGCCAAAACCCCATAAGATTAGAGAGGTGGGTAGAGGAGTGCATATGGATAAATACAATTAAGAGAGGGAATAAGAAGACGAGTAGTGGGAAGGGAAGTGAGAGGTTTTTTTTTTTTTTTTTTCTAATGTTGGGTAGTTTTTTGTTTTTATTTTTGTGAATTTATAGTTTTGACATTATTTATTATATTTTAGGAATAAGGATAGATTAATTCAATTAGGGTTATTTTTTAAAAGTCAAAAAAAGTAATAACTAACTTTCTAAATACTTTTTAAAAAAAATAAGATCTGAATCCTCTTATATATTTAGAGATAATTTTTGTGAATTTATAGTTTTGACCTTATTTATTATATCTTAGGAATAAATAAGGATAGATTAATTCAATTAGGGGCATTTTTGAAAGTAAAAAAAAGGTAATAACTAACTTTCTGATTTTTTTTTTAATAAGATTTGAATGCTCTTAATATATAGAGATAAGCAATGTTATAATGTGTATTTTAAAAAATTAAACAAACTTGCTCATCAATGAGAATCATATATAAACTAATAATTTCTTGATTGTTTGTATTCGGGAAAATTATTAGGTACTTTCGGAGTACCATAAATGCGTAGTTGGCCTTCTTCCATGAATGATAAGTCACACTATGAATTTAATTAATGGGACCTACCATTCATGTAAGAGGAATGAGTACGCATTTATGGTACTCCGGGAGTATACAATAATTCTCCTTATATTCATAGCATCCCACATCCTTGATACTCTAATCTTGATTTTGGAACTGTCTTTCTTGTTAGAAAGCTGATAAAGAAAACCGTATCATGTCATCTTTTTATGTTTTTGACCCTTGCATGTGTAAAACTGTTAATCATTCAATGTGAAGTTTGGTTAAGTATTTTTTTTTTCTACACTAGGAAATGCATAACATTTATTTGTAACATTGAAAAAATTATGCAGATCATGTGTTTAAATGATAGCGATATTAATCGACTAATTAAGAAACTATTGGATGAGTTCAATATAAAATAGATCTATATTTGAACAGTAATGGTTATTGTACGACCCTGAGATGACCAGGCCCATTTGTTCCTTAAGTTCAAGCACAAACGATGCGGCCCATTACTCCCATCCCCCTTTTTACCCAGGATCCCAACCTAGCCCACACGGGGTGTAGGCCTAGGTTTTACCACTTAGCATTTGCTCAGGAAACAATTACCGGACAATTACTGAGCATCCCATCTTGAACGTGACCAGCAACACCTTGAAGTGTCTCTGCCGGGCATGGTCGATGAAGTGGGAACCAAGTTCCAAAGCCACCTTTGCCTCACCCCACTCCCACCTAACCAGCCACTTATAACTGATGACATTGGACCTTTTATTGCACTAACTGCAAAAGCAATCATAGCATCCCACTAACCAAAGTGCTATAAATAAGAGGGGTGGGAGAGTGGAGGGGGGGTTGAAGAATTTTGAGAGAGAGAGAGAGAGAGAGAGAGAGAGGGTGAAAGAAAAATGGTAGTCACAATAGAAGGAGAAAAGTGATCTCATTGAGTCTCTATGCCGTGGACCACCCATTGTGGGAAATCCTATACCCACTCTTCAAATAAGTTGTGAGCCCAAGTGAAGCCCAGTCCATTTTGCCTCACCCCTTGGTCTGCACAATTGGCGATGTTTGTGGGAATCTCCTACAGAGCCGTGGTTCTGTTGAGACTTCTACGCGAGAGAATGTCTGGGAGACGTTCCAAGAGTGATGCTAAAAGTGGATTGATGGGATCTTCTCGGAGATCCTCCTGGCGAGAATGGAGGCAAAAAAGACGCGAAGATAGGGATCATGAGCGCGAGGAAGAGAGGTTTGGCCTCGACGAAGGGTCATTCCAAACGCAACAAACGGTATCCATCGCTTCAGGGTGCAGACAACCCAAAAAGAGGGGTGAGGAACTTGAGCGGTTGCGTAGGATGGTGAGAGATCTTGAGTTGGAGGCAGAGAATTGGCACCGTAGAAAGAACCAAGACGACCAAGAAAGGAGGTCCAACATCGGGGAAAATCGTCAGGAGACGGGATCCAATCAATCCAGATCTAATCACCGTCGAGAACAATCCCACTCAGGGGAATCTCGTCAACAAAAGGAGCGCTCGCATTCGCAGGGATCCCACCACTGTCGAAACCGTTCGCGGTCACGGGAGTATGCGGACCGAGGCTTGGATTCCTTAGAAGAGCGACGGCCCTATAATGCGGCCATGGATACGATGAGCCGTGACCGAGGCTTGGATTCCCCAGAAGAGCGACGTCAGTCATTACATCCAGATGATGTCCCTACATACCCACAATGACGCGCTGATGTGTAAAGTTTTTCCCTCAAGTCTTGGCTCTACCGCTCTGAGATGGTTCAATGGGTTACGGAGAGGCTCCATCTACAACTTCGTTGAGTTAATACAGGAGTTCAGGATCCGGTTCGTAACTTGTAGTTGGGAACCACAACCGATAGATGCATTGCTATCCATGAAAATGAAGGTGGGGGAAACCCTTCGTAGCTATGCTGGCCAGTATTGGGAGCTTTACAACGAGATTGGCGGAGGAAACGAGAAGATAGCTGCGGGCACTTTCAGGATGGGGTTGCCCGAGGACTCCGGGCTGAGGGAATCATTAACTAAGAAACCCCCCGAGGACATGAGACAGCTGATGAGGTGCATCGAAGAATACAAATGGCTGGAACACGACCGGCTGCAAAGCAAAGGAAAGGCGCCCGCGATAAATCATCCTCGGCAGAATATCTATCCACCCAGGATCCGGGGGAATTTGAGGATTCAAGAACCAGATGCACGGGTGGGGGAGGTGAATTTGACCTTTAAGGAGCTAGTGCATAGGATGGTTGACAAGATTAAGCATGAGCTGTACTTCAGGTGGCCGAACCAGATGGGAGGCGACCCGTCTAGGAGGAATCAGAATTTGTACTATACTTACCATAAGGATAAGGGCCATAAAACCAAGCAATGCCAGGTGTTAAGGGATCATCTCGGGTGGCTGGTTAAGGCTGGGCATTTAAAGGAGTTTGTGACGGATTCAAGTGACCGAAGAGCAGGACAAGGCACTCCACAGAGAGGGAATCCCCTACCACCCCCTCTTTGGGATAATCGAGGTTATCCACGTTGCCCTGAGGGGCCTCATTGCGACAGGGGAGAAAGAGGTGTTGACTGTGGTGTCAGTGGAAGGAAATTCGGGCATGCTTCCACTGGGAAAGAAGATAAAAACCACCTGAGAGCCAATCGCCTTCGACAACAACGATTTGGAAGGGACGGTCCAACCACACGACGACGCATTGATAGTCACGGCTCGGGTAGGCAGCTTCGTTGTGAAGAGAAAAATGATAGACCAGGGAAGCGGGGCTGAAGTTATGTATCCAGACCTATTCAAGGGGCTTGGATTGAAAAACGAGGATCTTTCAAAGTATAGTACGCCCTTGGTTGGATTCGACAGTAAAGTGGTAGTTTCCGAGGGGCAGATTTCTCTGCTCGTGAATATGGAAGGCAAGAAGGTAGTGGTAACATTCATAGTAGTTGCTTCGTCCTCCCCATACACGGCAATACTGGGAAGGCCATGGATCCATGTAATGGGGGCTGTCCCATCCACTCTGCACGTGAAAGTCAAGTTCCCCACCGATCAAGGTATCATTATGGTACGAGGAAGCCAACAGGTAGCCAGACAATGCTTGGTCGCCCTAGTCAATTGGAAGAAAGAGCGAACCGACCACAAGGAGCAGGTTGAGCAAAAATACCCGTCACAGGGGACTTCTTTATAGCAATTACAGAATTTGCAAGAGGAGAAGGGGACCGGATGTGCCGAGAATATGGTCAAGGTAATGGTATTGCTAGATGTAGATAAGTAGTTCCAGATAGGAGAAAGCATGAAAGATCAGGACAAGGTAGAAATGTTATTGCTCCTCATACAGAACGTGGACGTGTTTGCTTGGAGTCCATACGAGGTGCCCAGAGTGGATCTCGAATTCATCTTTCATAGACTTAACGTAGACCCCACACTCCCTCCTAAGAAGTAGAAGCTGAGAAGGTCAGCCAAGGAACATGTTGAAGCAGTAAAAGCAGAAGTTCAAAGACTGAGGGAGGCTGGGGCAATAAATGAGATTTATTTCCTGGAATGGTTTGGAAACACCGTGCTAGTAAGGAAGAAAAATGGCAAGTGGAGGGCTTGTGTGGATTTCACAAATTTGAATTGAGCATGTCCGAAAGACCCGTTTCCCATGCCGAAGATCGATTAGTTAGTTGATGCCACATGCGGGCACACGAGGATGAGTTTTTTGGATGGTTTTCAGGGATATCACCAGATTGCGTTGGCTCTTAAGGACCAGGAAAAGATCGCGTTCATATCTCCGGACGCTAACTATCACTATACTGTGATGCCCTTCAGGTTGAAAAACGTCAGGGCCACCTATCAGCGGATGATGACAAGAATGTTCCGAGATAAGATAGGACAAACGATTGAAGTGTATATTGACGACATTGTGGTGAAAAGCAAGCAGGAGGTGCGGCATATGGAAGACCTTATAGGGGTGTCTGAGGTATTTCGGCAACATAAGTTACGCCTGAATGCCGAGAAGTGTGCTTTTGGAGTAAGGGCCGGTAAATTTCTGGGATATTTGATCACTAACCGAGGAATAGAAGTCAATCCAGACCAGATAGAGGCCGTGAAGTGTCTCAAACCACTGAGCAATCCGAAAGAGGTGCAAGTGTTAACCGGGATGCTAGCCGCCCTTAACCGATTCATTTCCAAATTTGCCGACCGCTACAGACCATTCTATCAACTTCTAAAGAAATGGAAAGGGTTTCAATGGGACGAAGAATGTGATAAGGCCTTTCAAGATTTGAAGGAGTATTTGATGCAGGCACCTATGTTAACAGCCCCGGAGCTCGGGGAGGACTTGCTTATGTACCTGTCAGTGTCCGATCACGCTGTCAGTGCCGTACTACTCAATAACCGAGGAATTCAACAGCCCGTATATTACATCAGTAAGTTGATGCCGAGACAAGGTACCTGCCTTTGGAAAGCTGGTGTTGGCCCTTATACACGCCACGAGAAGGTTACCGCATTATTTTCAAACTCATACAGTATATGTCCTGACGGAGTATCCCCTGCAATCGTTGTTGAGGAGGTCAAACTTCATGGGCCAGATATCAAAATGGGTGACTCGTCTGGGATTTTTCGATATATGGTACCAGCCACGAAGTTTGGTAAAAGGCCAGGTCCTCGCTGATTTTGTTGTAGAGTTTTCTCCCAAGATCGACGGGGGAATAGTGTGTCATGTAGAGGCTCGCCCGTGGAAAGTATTTGTAGATGGCACATCAAACGCTTTGAGGGCTAGAGCCGGGATCGTTATTATCACCTCGGAGGGAATAAGGCTGGAGCACTCTTTTAGGCCGGGATTCAGAGCCTCTAACAACGAAGCCGGATACGAAGCCTTCCCCAACGAATTGAGGATTGTCTTGGAAATGGGAGCCAGAGAGGTAGAGATACATTCGGATTCTCGGTTGGTTGTAAGCCAAGTACAGGGAACATTTGAAGCTCGGGATCCTCGAATGAAAGCATACTTACGATTAGTAAGGGAGGCTATGAACAACCTTAATACTATGAAGGTATCCCAAGTGGGCCGGACGTAGAACAGACATGCTAATTCCTTGGCCACGTTAGCGTCGTTAGTGACGGAAGAGGTTCCTCGGCTGATTAAAGTGGAGCTGATAGCGGAACCAAGTATTGTTATGATAGATTGCATTGGCGTCATCGAGGTTGGCGTCGCCATGATTGCGACACCCGAGCCGTGTTGGATGGACCCAATCATTGAGTTCTTCTCCGAGGATCGAGTCCCGAGCAACGAAAAAGAAGCCAACAAGGTTTGCCGCATAGCACCCCGATACTGGTTATCAGCAGATCGCAAGCTATATCGAAGATCTTTTGGAGGGCCATATCTTTTATGCTTGCACCTAGAGAAGGTAGGTGAGCTTCTGGCCGAGTTGCATGAGGGGGTTTATGGCAATCATGTGGGGGGCGTTCATTGGCCCACCAAGCAATGACTCTAGGGTTTTGGTGGCCACAGATGCAGAAGGATGCCGCTGAGTACGTAAGAAAGTGCGAATAGTGTCAAAAACACGCCCCGTTAATCCATCAGCCAGCAGGGCATCTAAACCCGGTCAGCGGTCTATGGCCTTTCACGCAGTGGGGGCTGGATATTCTCGGCCCTTTTCCTCGAGCAACGGGCAACCGAAGGTTTATATTGGTGGTCGTTAATTACTTCAAGAAGTGGGTGGAAGCAGAGGCTCTGGCAAATATTCGGGACGTGGACGTCAAGAAGTTTATGTGGTGGAACATAATTACGAGGTTTGGGGTTCTAGACTTGCTAATATCTGACAATGGACTGCAGTTTGATAGCAAAGCCTTTCGTGCCTTTGGTAGTGATCTCAGCATCAAAAACAAGTACTCAACGCTAGCCTATCCGCAAAGCAACAGTCAAGCTGAAGCCACCAACAAAGTGATCCTGAGTGGGCTGAAGAAGAGATTGGACGGTGTGAAAGGTAGATGGGCCGAGGAGCTACCAAGCGTTTTGTGGGCATACCGAACAACTCCAAGAAGATCAACCGGTGAGACTCCGTTTTCCTTGACGTACGGAGCTAAAGCAATGATACCAGCCGAGGTAAACCTTTGCAGCGCATGAGTAGAAGGTTTCAACCCCACCCAAAATGGTGAGCTGATGAAGGAGTGCTTGGACTGGATAGAAGAGTGCTGGGAATCGGCTACCATACGATTGGCCGAATATCAGCAAAAGCTTGCTCGGCGTTATAACCGAGGTATAAAAACAAGGGAGTTCAGTGCTGGAGACTTGGTGCTGAGGAAAGCGGTGGGGAACATGCGAGATACGAACTCCGGGAAGCTAGCTTAAAGATGGGAAGGGCCCTCCCGAGTTATTGCAATCGTTGGCTCTGAGGTATATTACTTAAAGGACCTGGATGAGAGGCCATTACCTCGGCCGTGGAATGTCTATAATCTTAAGAAATTTTACCACTGATCCGTTGTAAGTTAAAGGTTGTGCCTTGCCTACATATCACTAATGATGATGGAAAAATTGCCCGTGCACACATGCTTGATTCTATCGGTCGGTCCTAGTACGCCCATCATTACCGAACAACCAGAGATTAAAAAAAAAAAAAAAAAATTTTAAGGACAGAAACCTATCCCCGGTTCGATATCCATCACTGGACAGGAGGAAACCTTAGCCTAAAATTTTTTAAGGATAGAAACCTGTCCCCGGTTTGATATCCATCACCGGGCAAGAGGAAACCTTAGCCTAAAATTTCTAAGGACAGAAACCTGTCCCGAGTTTGATATCCATCACAGGGTAGGAGGAAACCTTAGCCTAAAATTTCTAAGGACAAAAACCTATCCTCGGTTTGATATCCATCACCGGATAGGAGGAAACTTTAGCCTAAAATTTTTTAAGGACAGAAACCTATCCTTGGTTCGATATCCATCACCGGGCAGGAGGAAACCTTAGCCTAAAATTTCTAAGGACAGAAACCTGTCCCCGGTTCGATATCTATCACCGGGCAGGAGGAAACCTTAGCCTAAAATTTTTTAAGGACAGAAACCTGTCCTCGGTTCGATATCCATCACTGGGCAGGAGGAAACCTTAGCCTAAAATTTCTAAGGACAGAAACCTGTTCCCGATTCTATATCCATCACCAGGCATGAGGAAACCTTAGCCTAAAATTTCTAAGGACAAAAACTTGTCCCCGGTTTGGTATCCATCACCGGGTAGGAGGAAACCTTAGCCTACTGTCCCCAGTTCGGTATCCATCACTGGGCAGGAAGAAAGCTCAGTCTAATTTTCCTAAGGACAGGAACTTGTACCTGGTCCAATTTTCCATAAGTTACCGGGCATTCAGGAAATTAATTATGCAAGAAAAACAAAGCAAAAGAACCTCTACGAAAACATTTAAAGCAAACGTTCAGCAAATGAAAGACACAAAAACCACATAAACGCATGAGAAATAAAACCGTTGTCTTGTCACCAAAACCGGGGGACCATACAAAAAGTAAAACAAAGTAAAGTAATAATTGTTCAGTCACCACAGCCCGGTGACATAGGCAATTTAAGAAAAGAAAGTAAAACCTAGTAAAAACTTTAACTGGAATAAAACAGTAGAAAACTTGTATGGCTTCTTGGTCATTCTGCTCTCATTTGGTCGGCACATTCGGTTGATTACTGGTTAGTCGAGTGGGGAACACTAGTGACTTTCGCTTCGTCTGTCTCCGCATGGGCGTCTATCTGTTCCACCAATTCCCGAAAGCTAGTTGTATCCTTAGCGTCGATAGGTGCCAGGGGGTTCTGCGCGGTTGGAGCAAGATCTGGGAAAGGTATTTGGCCGGGGTCCCTAAGGGGAGAATCCTCAGGAACCCCTATAACCTGCAGGGCTACCAACTAGCCAGCTTCAAAACCCAACTTCCGAGCTTGGTTTACCACTGGCTCCACCAAGTTTTCTGCATCAGCAAACCCTTCCTGGTACCACTTTTGCTCGACAGCCCCTAACGCCACTCTCATATCGGCTAGCTTCTCGGTCTGGGCAGTATTCAAACTTTCTGTCTTAGCCAATTTGACATCTGTCTCGTTCTGGCTTTCGAGAAGTTCCGTGCACCTACTCTTCGATAGCGCCCTGGCCTTCTCGGTAGCATCGATGGCCTTTGCTTTTTCTTTTGCCACCCTGGTGGCTGTCTCTTTGGCCGTCCTCTCCCGGTCGGCAACCTCAGAAAGTTCCTTCATACGACCATCCACCACGTGGGCCAGCTAGGCTGCCTGATAAAATTTTGAGTGTTAGTGCGCATACCATGTACATGTTAACAGTAATGATAAGTAGTAACAACATATAGAAATCGGTGAGTAAGAGATTACCGTGACAGTAAACCACTGTAGCCTTCTCCCCATGGACTTCTCCGTCCCCTGCTCATAAGCGTGAATGTCCTCGAGCAGAAGAAGTCCGTGCGCTAAACTCTAGGCAACACGACCCCCTTCACCTTTCTCCTAAATTCGCACACTGGAAGTGTCGGGGAGTGGCTCGCCGTCCAAGAGAAACATGGGCTGCCACGGCTGAGCTGCCCTAGAGGAAGAGGCCGTGACTGCCTCGGTTTGAGTCAGCGGCTCCTGTATGATGATGCCCTTGAACGGTTGTTGGGGAACTCGGGCAGGAGCGTCTCTCGGCCCAGTGGAGGCTTGCTCGCCTATGCGTTGCCTTTTTCTAGTTCGTCCAGTTTGCGACGGGGGCAGAGGAGGAGGCGTCTGGCCCTGGTGAGCGCCGGGCATAAAGCGGTCAATAAACAGGGTCTTTCTAGTCACCATATCTACATTGTGGTCGGATTTTGTATCGGAGAGCTTGGTAATATCAACAACAACTTACTCGGCAGCAAGTATGGGATCCTCAGGATCAGCAAGACCTTCGGATGGGGCAGGGGCTTCTTGGACAAGGGCCTCTTGGACGGGAGCCTCTTCCTCAATGGGAGCGTGTGCAAGTTCTCGGAGGTGCCGAGACACTCGCTCTGTCAATTCGCCGTGTAAGGGAGCTAGCTCGTCCTAGCAAATGTATTGCCGGCCGTTCTCCCGAGCCTCTCCTACGATTAAGTTCTGCTGTAAAATGTTCATGTGCCAGACGTCGATATAAGACAAGAGGGGACTGTCTACCAAGAGTGCTTGCTTATAGGGTTGCCAAGTGGAGTAAACTGGTTCAACTCTGAAAATGAGGTAGGATGCTCGGAATTGCCCTTCCCAGTGAACGAATATCTCGGATCAGAGCACGAAGTTCAAATCCCTTACGTGAACTACCCTGACATCCAGGATAAACACTGTATTGTCTATAAAAAAGAAAAAGGAAAAGAGGAACGACAAAATAAGTGACAAAAAAATGAATAATTTTTTTTTAAAAATTAACACATATATAGGAGTATTGGAATTCAGGTGAGCAGAACAGCTATTAAACAAAGACAGTAAGGTCAGGAGTCAATACGAACCCATTTCACGGCGAGTGAGAGGAGGGGGGACGTCCCCGGCAAACCAGTTGTCGCGCACCCGGACGTATTCCTCGGCAGAATTTCTATTCGAGTCAGGTAGGCATGATATCAGCCGTACTCGCTTATCCCTAACCTTCAAATAATAATTTGTGTTCTTGTTTCCACACAAGCTGTACATGTGGTTTATATCGTGATAATTTAACTGCAAACCGAACGTATGATTCAACCTATTAACGCAACTGACAACCCGGTAAAAGTTGGGAGGCAGTTGGTCGGGGCATAGCCCGTAGTATCGAAGTGTGTCTAATAAGAGGGGGTCCACGGGGAACCTAACCCCACCCTCAAGGACTACCATTAGAGGAAAAAAGGCAGTTTGATCCCCTCTGTGGAGCTCAAATTTGCTGTCAGGGCAATATGCCACTTCCACGTCATTAGGAATATCAAATTTCTGCCTAAATGTGGCTAAGGATGTTGTGGTGTTTAAAAGGTAAGCAAACCCCATCCTAGAATCTAAAATCAAAAAAGGGAAACATGAAGAAAGGTGCAAAAGGAAAAGCAAGAGGTAGGAGACTTAGTTTGGCCTCTAGGGAAGGAAGAGGGACTTTGGGCAGGCAAATAGGTGCGCAGATGAATGCTCGGCAGAGAGAAAATTCAGAGAGTGGAGAGTTTGAAAATGGAGAAATGATTTGGAGTGAACTATTTATAGAGGACAAAGTGGGAGGGAAACGACGCCTAAACAGCAATAATGAGGCTCCATTAACGAAGAGTTCACGTGGGCGCCAACTGACACACACATGTCTTCGGTTCACGAACCGTCAGATAATGATGACGGCTGAAACCAATGAGCTGAAACGGCACGTCTTTTAATGGCGCATTAATGGGTCTCTGAAACCGCCCTGGCTTCCACCTGTTAACCTTCTCTAGTGAATGTACCCACCAGGCTTCTTGATTCTGCTCGTGTACCAGACATGAATCAAGGGGGGGCTAATGTACGGCCTCGAGATGACCAGGCACATTTGTTCTTTAAGTTCAAGCACAAACGATGCGGCCCATTATTCTCATCCCCCTTTTTACCCAGGATCCCAACCTAAGCCCACACGGGGTGTAGGCCCAGGTTTTACCACTCAGCATTTGCTCGGGAAACAATTACCGGACAATTACTGAGCATCCCATCTTGAACGTGACCGGCAACACCTTGAAGCGTCTCTGCCGGGCACGGTCAATGAAATGGGAACCAAGTTCCAAAGCCACCTTCGCCCCACCCCACTCCCACCTAACCAACCACTTATAACTGATGACATTAGACCTCTCATTGCACTAACTGCAAAAGCAATTATAGCATCCCACTAACCAGAGTGCTATAAATAAGAGGGGTGGGAGAGTGGAGGGGGGGTTGAAGAATTTTAAGAGGAAGAGACAAAGAGAGAGAGATAGAGAGAGGGTGAAAGAAAAATGGTAGTCACAATAGAATGAGAAAAGTGATCTCATTTAGTCTCTGTGCCGTGGACCACCCATTGTGGGAAATCCTATACCTACTCTTTAAATAAGTTGTGAGCCTAAGTGAGGCCCAGTCCATTTGCCTCACCCCTTGGTCCGCACAGTTATATATGCAATATTAATGATAGATAACTTCAAGAAATTAGTACCCACTATTCAGCAACAAAAATAAAAAATTAGTACCACTGGTGTCACATTAAATCTGTGAGAAAAGAAAATACCACAATATTATATCATAACAATTGTAATTATCTGGGCTTAAGCTTAATAGATATTAAAATATTTTAGGGGGGAAAAAAAATCAAAAATAAGCTAACTAGGATGAAATATCATGTATTTTGTAAGACTGAAGGAAGTAAATTAAAAGCACTGTAATAATTTAAATTAAACTGGGTTAAAAGACTTTTTGAAAGTACATCAAATAAGAGCATTAGCATCAGTATGTGTAAAATATCGAAGAGCGATGCAACTAATAAAACTTTATTTAAAAAAAAAAAAAACAAAAGCATAATTAAGAACTTCCTTACATAACTCCTAATGCAGAATGCTTCACACATAGTTTGTATCAAATTCATTAAATATCTTTATATTTGTTTTCCTATTAATAACAAAAAAAAAATAGTCATTTTTTTTATTGGGGGAAAAAAAACCGAGTTGTACACATATTTAAATAAGTAGTGACAGAAGTAATCAAAAACGTTATTGTAAGAAATATATGATATTAGCCTCATCACACGCGCTCCGCATGTGTGATAATGCTCTTTTTTTTTTTATAATTTTGAATTTAATGTAATTTTTTAATTTGAATTTATCCATTGTTAGTGAGGTTATACATGACAGAATTTTTAAGAAACTAAAATTTAAGATTTGAAATTGAGTAAACTGCTGGGTTTAGAAAGTGTGCTAATTTTTAGGAAAAAAAATTCTAATTGTTTTTTTTTTTTTTTTTAATTTTGTTGAATTACAATTTTAACCATTATTTTTTTATTTGTTTAATAATAAGGATTATCTAATTAGATTAGTGGTGTTTTCAGCATTTTTTGAGATCATAACTAACTTTTTTAATCCTCTTAGTATATAGAGATTTATTTGTTTTACCTTGCACCACCAACAACTTAAAGAAGTTTGATTGGATAGATTTGGTGGTTAAAATTTCTTTGTTAATTTTTTGATTCAAGTTATTTCAATCTTTGAAAGCAAATTTTGATTTTAACTCTAATTCTCTTTTACTGGACTCATTTTTTTAGGGCAAATTACAACTTACCCACTTGTGGTTTGAAATTTGATACTTTACCTATCTGGAGTTAGCTCAGTTAGAATTTTGTATCCCACCTCTATTAAAAACAATGCTAAATATGTAATTTTGTTCCAATTTTATCTTTCTCTCATTCAACAATACAAAAAAAAAAAACATAAAAATGCAAGATCAAATAAGATAAAAAAAAAAAAAAAGAATCCAACAGAACACTTGCATCATGGACTTGGGTTTATTTGATTTTAACATTTGATTTCCATAACAAATGAAATCAATGAGACTAACAAAAAAGAAAGATGAGAAACAAAGAAAATTACCTTACTGACTCAATGAAGAGTACACAGTGGCTGGGTGAGGACTAAACACCGGCGGTAGCTATGGAGAGAGTGGACAGCGGCGGCGGCGCTAGGCATTGGAGGCGGAGAGGGGAATAGGTAACGGCATTGCAGGCGGCTAGGGTTTGTACTTTGGATTTGGAGTAACGGTTTAGACTTTATAGAGTGTGAGATTGTGAGAGTTTGAGAGAGTTTGAGAGAGCCAAGTAAAGAGGTGAGAGTCTGAGACTGAAGAAATGAAGACTGAAGAGGTGAGGAAGACTGAAAAGGGGGGAGGAGGCGTGAATGGGAAGCCATGAGTCCATGCCTGAACTCTGTCTCTGAAGTAAAAACTGAAGAATGACACAACTCGTGAAAGGAAGGGAGAGATATCACATCTTTCCCATTTCATTCGCACCGTTAGATTGGCTTTTAATCTTGAATTATAACCGTTGATTTAGGATGGATTACTGTGCTACTGTTACCGGTCATATCATGCTCAGTTAATCAGTTTTACTCTCATCATCAACACCGTTAATTTTAAATTTTAATTTAAGATGGACGGCTGATATTCATTGGGATGGTGTGTGTTTTGAATCTCAGGCTGAGTGGGCATGGGCTGTCCTGGGCATGTGTCAAATCAGTACAGGAACTTTTTTGTTTATAAATAATCGGTCGGTTCGGTTTGTACGGGTAAAAAATATTGAAATCCGAACCGAATTATTCGGGTTTTCTACTTGCCAACTCGTGACCGACCGTAGAGTGTATTCGGAGCCGTCTGTGGACCTTCGATTCGGGCGGGTCGGTTGATCCGGGTCAATGGACACCCCTATTTGGAACCATTGTTTTCGTAACTCAATTTTCTTTTTCCATAACTTAATTTTAAAAAATGGTGGGACTCATAGCAAAAAATTGTTTGACTGCATAATAACTCTATTTTCATAACTCAATGGTAATATTGTAATTAAACACACATAAGAAACCCACAAACAGTACCAACCGCACCTTTTGACCACCTTTTGACTTTTTTTTTCATTTTTCGCCTGGATTGGCTGTTCGGTTCTTTTTTTTTTTCACTGGTTCGGTCTATTCTGGGTTTCTTCTTCTCTCTTTTTTTTTTCTTCTCTTTCACTGGTTTGGTCTTCATTTTTTTTTTTTCACTGGGTTCGGTGAGTTTGGGTACTGAAAAAAAAAAAAAAAAAAAAAAAAAAAAAAAAAAAAAAAAAAACAACAACAACAACAACAACAACAACAACAACTGCAGTGGGTGACATGTATGTGGCTCACAAATAGTGTGAAAAATATTGAGTGATGGGAAGTGAGTGATGGTGCCAAACAAACATGGTATTTTAAAGTGATAAATGATGAGTGATAAGTTATGAAAATTGAGTGATGAAATTTTTGCATCCAAACAGCCTCTTAGTGTTTGGATACAAAATTTTAAAGCCCTTCTTTTATGGTTTTGTGGTGGCACAAAATTTTTTTAATTTTTTGAATTGTTATGGAGAGATGGGCTTTGGTATCAATTATATGCAAGTAAAGTATGTACTACTTATTTTTATAAGGCCCACAGAATGAGAAATTTGCTGCTACAATAAATTATATATATATATATATGGGGTGGCAAAATCTCACACGACCCATGAACTCGACATGACTAATCCGTTTATAAACAGGTCATGGGTTGAGGATAAATAGGTTCGGATCATATTTGGGTTGACAAGATTAACCTGTTTAAAAATGGGTCATGTTCTTGTTCAACATGCGAACCCGTTTGACTCGTTTAATTATTAGTTATTTTGATATTATTGATTAATTAATGGTTGTTTTTATATGTTTATTACTATATTTATAGTTGCAATTATATTGTAATTTTAGATATATGGGAATTGAGAAAAATTATATAGATTTGGTACAACCTATTCATCAGACAGTGGCGACTCAAGGAATTTTTCCCAAGGTGTTCCTTAAAAAGCATAATTTTTCCCAGTAGAGGCTCTAGGAATTTTTCCTAAATGTATTGTTGTTTAGTTGTTTCATTAATTTGTTTGTCTTTTATAAACTATAATAATCTTTTATAAACTATAATTTGTTATATTGTTGTTTTATTAATTATAAAATTATTAATTGTTGTTTAACCTAACATAATTTAATTTTTTTGTCTTATATAAAGTATTGATTAATTAAATTATTAATTATTATTTATTAGTTTCTTTTTCCAATTAATTATTGGTTAATTAATATCCCAAACAAACAAAATTAATTAGTTCAACTAATTACTATGGTTGTTTGATACTTCACTACTTGGAATATCACACTATTACTTAACAAAAATAAAGAAAAGTCAATAAATTTTGCAGCACAAAAATATATAGGCTGTTTAGCTTAAGTCCAAGTCTAAAAAAGAGTGATTTATCACATATTTTATAACCATTAGTTGAACTAATCAACTAGCACACAACACACAGCCATATTTATTAATTATTAGTTGTACACTTGCGCTAGCACTGGCACACAGCACACCTACACTACCCTAGCCCCATGCCCCATCTACCCTCCAATTCAACAGAAAAAGCCCAATGCCCTATGGCCCCCAATCACAAGACTAGAACCAATCAGATAAAGCCAATTTATTCACAAGACTAAAACCAATAAGATAAAGCCAATTTATTGTATCTCACCAAAAGACACCAACACCAACACTAAAAGACAATTAATAATCTCACCAAAACCAACACCTTATATAGTTACTAAGTTACACCAACAACAACACTGGATATTCTAAAAAAAAAATAATAATAATAAAAACACCAACACCGGATAAAGGCATAAAGCCAAAAACAGGGTAAAGAGAGACTGAGATGGACAGAGAGAGACTAAGACAGAGAGAGAGACTGAGATGAAGAGAGAGAGATTGAGATAGAGATGAAATAACTTGAGGTTGAGGGAGCAGGGAGGCCCGAGGCTGATGGCTTATGGGCAGCACCGTCGGGCACAGTGGCGAGGCGAGGAAGACTAATCAAGCAGCACGTCGAGATGTAGCTTCTGTCCGTTTAAATGGGAGATCGAGTTTAACGCCCGATCTGGCGGGCGATCTCCTCCGTCCGTTCCGTTGTTGTTGTCCGTGGTTGTTGCGTGACTTGCATCTTTGACTCTATGAAGTGTTTGCATTTGTGAGTGTTTGAGGCCCGATCTGATTTCAGTATATTAGGTTAGGGTTTTTTTTTTTTTTTTTTTTTTAGAATCTATGGGTTACTAGGTTTGCTACCATCTGTTGGGCTTGCCATCCGTTGTTTTTTTTTTCGGAGAATTCGTGGGCTTGCTGCTTGCTCTGTTACAATTTTTTTTTTTTTCAAATTTTAGTTCAAATTTTTTTTTGGGTTTTTTTTTTTTTTTTTGCTTGAAAGTAGAACAAATATTTTTTTAGGGTGTTCCCAATTTTAATTTGAGGGTGTTCCTAAATTTTTTTTTAAGGATAAACAAATAAAAAAAATTTAATTATTATATATAATTTTTTTTTTCAGTTCAAGGTGTTCCTGGGAACACCCTAGGACCAATGTGGCATCGCCACTACCATCAGATAGATTATTAAATAGGTCATTTATATTAACCTTTACATAAGTTGTTAATTAAACAAGTTAAACGTGTTAGGTTGGGTTGACTTGTTTAATAATCAGTTTGTGTTCGAGTTGAAAATTTCTAACACGTTTATTAAACAGGTCGGGTTTGGGTCCACTCATATAGCTGAATACTCATGGCTTGACATGACACAAACCCGACTTGCGAACACGAATTGCGACCCCTAATATATATATATATATATATAATTTACACACTCCACTAATAACGTATTCTTCTATTGTGTTTGGTTTTGCCCAATTTGGAGGTTTCATTGGCAGATTTAATTTTTTTTTTTTTAAATGGTAAATTATAGGTTACCCACTTATGGTTTGGTTGAAATTTAAATTGTTTACCTGTGGTTTGAAATTCCATGATGCAAGTGTTCTGTTGGATTCTTTTTNTATATATATATTTTTTTTTTTTTTGCGTGTGGAAAAGAAATTATAGAGTTTTTTTAATTTTGGTTTTGCTTGTGCTTGGAAAATCTTGTGTCTGGAATTACAGAAATTATAAAAGAAGTTAAAAAAAAAAAAAAATCAGAGAAGAGTGAAGAACATACCAGGGAAGCGTATGCAGTATTTCAAATTTTCTCAACGTATTTCAAAATTTGGGATGTGAGAAATCTTATCCCAATCCTCACCATTTTCCTTCTCGCATCTTTGTTTTAATTGGGGACAATAGCGAATTTCCAAGGTTTGTAAAGAGGTGAGGTGACTCATCCCTTTGGGAAGTGACGTCAGATTGTGACAATCCCAAATCAGTAATGTCTCAAGAGAAGTTAGGTTTTTAAACCACTCCTCTGGCAGAAACTCCAACTCCTGTATGAAGCTAAAACGCAAAAACTTTAATTTGGAGAGAAGAGGGGAGGAGGAGGAAGAGGAAGAGGAAGAGGATGAAAATGAAGAAGCCCTTCCTCCCATATTCATCTCTATTGTCTCTTCCAATGCCTTCAAACTGCTATTAGTCAAATCAAGCCCTTTTTCAAGATTTGGAAATAGCGGCATGCAAGTCATCATAGGGCAATCCAACAACACAAGATAAGAAAGACGCGGAAAGTACGGCATGTGTTGGTGATATTGATTAGTTGATGATGATGATATTGTTGATGTCGTTGTTGCCTCATTCCCCTTATCCCTCCTCCACCATCCCTTTAGATTTGGGCAATTCTCGATACAGAGTTCCTCAAGGGATGGGAAAAATATTGATGGTGATGCCAGTGAAGCAAATATCTCATCATTCATATCCCCGTCTGTCATGTACTCCAGACCATCCATAAACCAAATACTTAATTTTCGGAGAGTTGGGAGTTGATACAACGATGGCAAATATTGGCACTTCTTACAATTGACTATTTTTAATCCAACAAGATTTGTTAAGAATGAAATCCAACTTGAAACTCTCACACCCATGTACCCATCCACTTGCAAAGATTTTAAACTTTCGTGTGGTTGGAGGCTATCCATGGAATTTTCATCATCACTAGCATGTTTCCACTTTAATATCAACTCACTAAGACATTGCTTCTCCTTCAAATTTGCAGCCTTGAATTCTGAAGTGGCATCTTTCACTCGTGCCAAATTTTTAATCCCTAATTTTCCTCTCAAGTCATTTAGCTTGTTTAATTCTGCTAGCCCACCGCAATGCTTGGAAGAACCTACAGGACCCTCACTCACAACAAATAAGTTTAATGTTTGAAGAGAAGTTAATTGCCCTAATCCACGTGGCATATGAGTCAAATTCCCACAATCTTCTAGGTCAAGGTGCTTAAGGTTGACCAATTTTTGAATATCTATCGATAACTCCCTAAGCTTTTCACACTCACAGAGCTTTAATGTTTGCAAATTCACCAATTTTGTAATAGAACTAGGGAGAACCTCAATATCATTAGAGGAAAGGTCAAGGTACTTTAGATGCATCAAAGTACCTATGGTATTTGGTAACATCTTCATATTTAAACCATGTAGGTCTAATACACGCAAGTATCTAAAAGTAGAAATAAGTTTTTTGAGAGTTGATTCTTCAATTGTACCCTGATAATATGTCCACTTATTATATGCCAATATAAATATTCGTATCTTGTTTGCTTTAACCAACGTACTTAAATTCTCCTCAAAGAATAAAACATTGTAAAATGGAAACGATAGATGGCGTCCTTTTTCATTCACTTTTTTTGCATTGGAATCAACCAATGTACAATCAATCCTTGATACATATTGTGCAAGATCATGGATTAAATCATGCATTTTAAACCTCCTATTCATGCCTCTATCTTCTTCTGCTTCTTGGAAGAAGGATCTCCAAAGTAACTCCATGAAGTACTCATTGGCAACATGCTCTAGTTGATGGCTCTCCTCCGATGATTGGATAAAACCTTGTGATATCCATAATTGTATCAATGTCAACTTATCGATCAAATAATCTTTGGGAAACAATGAACAATATGCAAAACAACATTTTAAATGTGAAGGGAGATAATCGTAACTCAATTTTAAAACTGGCATAATACCATCTTTTAATTGAGTTACATCTGTGAGTTTAGTATTCTTGATGTGTAACCACTCATCTTCAGTTTTTCTGAATAATAAGACTTTTCCTATCGTCCTTATAGCAAGAGGCACTCCTTGACATTTTTGTACTATGTCCATCCCAATTGCTTCGAGGTTAGAATTGATGGCCTCCTGGCCTTTTTTAAATGCCATTTTCTTCAATAATAACCAAGATTGATCCTTTGACAAGCCTTTTAGAAAATATGGTGAGATAGTACTAGTAATCTCCGCAACCATGTTGGTTCGGGTAGTTATCACCACCTTACTTCCCCTTGCACCACCCATCAAAAGTCTTTTCAATGCACACCAACTCTCTTCATTCTCATTCCAAATATCATCCAATACGAGTAAGTACTTCTTTTGGTTGAGTTGTTCCCGAAGTTTATTTTGCAATAGATCCAGCTCAAGATTCTCAGGTTTTCTTTTAGTTGCAGATTCAATTATCTTTTCAACAATTTTTTTAACATCAAAGTCATCAGATACACACACCCACATCTGCAACTCAAAATAATACTCCACATTTTTATCGTTGTATACATATTGAGCCAGTGTGGTTTTCCCTAACCCTCCAATCCCCACTATGCATATGAATGAGACATTGTCTTCCACATCAAAGTCCAACAACAGATCTATGATGGCTTGCTTATCCTTTTCTCTCCCGATAACTTCTTCATCAGGTACAAAAGAGTGAGTTTGATCCCTCCCCCTAGTCACAACTCGTGTCTCTAAAGGACAACCTACCAACTTCAACTGAAATTGGTCTCTATCATTTGATATATCATTAAACCTCTCCCTCATAGCCTTTAGTTTGCGAGCCATCTCAAGACCAAAAACAACTGGGTTTGAACTAGAAAAGAAAATGCGTACCTTCTTTACAATTTTATGACCATCCATCCCCTTTTGCTGCAACACATGATTGGTGAACTCGCTCAACAAGTCATCCGCATCATAAACTGCATCTCTAAGCTTCATGAGCCAATCCTTGACTTGGTGATTCTCGACCTGTTGCTCCTCCGCATCCTGAAGTACAGCTTGAATAGCGAGAACAGTGTTCTTCATTTTTTCGAGATCATCTTTGACACCCCAAATCGATCCGATCGGTTGGAGAGTGGAAGAGCCCAAGCTTTCAATGATCGTCTGCACAACGCCATACAGGATTGCATCAGCCATCTCTTCTTGTTGGAAGAAAGAAAACGTAGCAGGCTTAGCTGATAGAGAGTAGTTTGAAATATTGGAGGAAGATTAAAGTGGCTGTGAAGAAGGAAAGACTTGGCTAGTTATGTAAAGGCAAGAGTCCATTTAGAAAAACACAGATAAATGTGAACAACAGCTCTACTGCTCGATAATTTCCACTTTAACAACAGCCCACCCCCCAATAATGGTTTCGTGACAAAGACAAAAAAAGAAAAGGTCAAGAAGGCTCCAGTACTGCTCAATAATTGACTGGAAAGTAAAATGACATGTATTAACCAAAAAAAAAAAAAAAGCAAGAATAAAATGAAAACGGTGTATGCACATAGTGAAAACTGAAAAGAGACACATAAAAAACTCCTCCACTCTGCTATGAACATTTTATAAAATATACTAATAGATTGTACTGATAGAAATCAAGCTAGCAGTATACCGTCCTTTTTACCAAAAAAAAAAAAAAAAAGATTGTACAGATATACAATGATGTAACATAGCCCATTATCTCAAGACATGATGCCAATTTGACTTGATTCTAAGCATTTTGGTAGGAATTTGAGAGATTTCAACATTAAAGTTGAATTTCTTTCTGGGTTGCTCTTTGATCACATATATGCAGGGAGTGGTTGCAACAACAATACGTGATTTATGTTTGATAAAATGCCTCAAAATTTTGTATTGTATAGAATGTTGTGCAAAATGATTTACTTATTGTAGGAATATTTTGGAACTGTTTTTGGAAATTAAAATAGTGTATATGAGTAAATTTTGAAGTTGAAATCCAAAATCGAAGTTTATGGTGTCAGATAAATTATTTTCAACCTATTGCTATTTTCTCTATTAAGTCCTATAAATTCTATCCTCATATATCTCTCTTAGCTTTACTGGTAATATTGGAAATAAAAATTTCACCTTTTTGCATAATCTTGGCCATGAATCATAAACCAACATATTACCTGGTTGATAACTAAAGCATAAGCTTGGTAGAACTTATGTGTTCCATGATGATTAGGCTATTCTAGCATTGATGAGATAATTTTCTCTTTTCTCACTTGCATACACAGTCACACATAGACATATGACATATCTCATTTTTCTTGGAATTGATATTTGTTTTGTCACGAACATTCAGTTTATTTTTGTTAATATGTAATTGGAATTTGACGGTATTCTTTCTCTCACTTTTATTTGACAGGCATCTTTGTCATGCCTTTGATGTGTTTGGGAGACCATTTAAATTAATCTGAACTTTTCAATGTCTTTTCATAATCCTCACCTTCTACCATTTTAAATTCTAATAATGTCCTGACAAAATCAAGGAGATGTAAGTGAAATCAAATTGCAATACTATTATCAATGGTTGGACTTGCCCCAAATTTTTTTTTTAAAAAAATGTAATTATATATGTGTGTACTAATTTTAGCAATTTTGTTTTATAAAATTATACTTTTGCCTCCTTAACAATATCATTGATTCTTTTAAGAGTATCGTTATAGCCACAAATTTTTCTACAACAATTTTACAAACTATTAAAGTAATAAATTCTTATTGGTTCACATTGGGCCCACCATTTACATTATTTTTTTATTTACTAATAACCACTTATTATATTAGCAATTTGTGAAAAAAAATTGTAACTCTAGCATTTTCCTTATTTTAAAAACCGTTAAAAAAATTTATAGATCCAAAATCTAAAACAAAATATACAAACCTAAAAAAAATATTCCAACAACCAAAATTATCAATAGCAAAAAAAAAAAAAAAAAAAAAAAAAAATTAAGCCTAATCAACCAATTTTACCCAAACACAACCAACGCCTAATCACTCATGAGTATTGTACATAGTCATCGGTATGCAACAATAAAAAATTGATCGAAATGGCTGTGAAGGAAGACTTGGGTTGGGCTGAACCAGTCTGTGTCTTGAGTAAATACAGAAGAAAGACTGACATGTACCTTCTATTTTTATTTCTCTCTTCATCTCACAACGATCCTCTCAACTACCTATACGACAAATAAAACGAAACTGTTTGTGGAATAATTTTTGGCAAAATGTTTTACCAACAACAACGTAGTAGAAGAGGAAGTGAGATTTGACCATTTAAATAAATTAAATTAGGATTAATTTTGAATTAAGACCCAGTAAATTAAAATTTTTTAAAAATATATATGCTTTGAGGCTTGGAGATATGCGTGCTACCATGCTACCTAAACTAAACAAATCCATTTATCTTTATCAAGAATTGAGCAGGGTCACTGGTTTTAATGTTAGTGAGAGCCACCGGCTTTAATGTTAGAAGTAACGTCTGAGGAAATACAGATGAATGATTGTGACATAACATAACTCTAGTCTTTTATATCGAACCAAAGTCCAGCTAACGCTGTTAACAGATCATCAATACATTAATGTAGAACGTGGCTCATTTATTAGTGTTGTCGGGTATATGTGGTCCTCTTCTCAAACCCTTTTTTTTTTTTTTTTTTACACTCTCAACTACATATATAAAAAGAAACAGTTTTGTGGAATAATATTTGCCAAAATTTTTATTAGCCAGACAAGTATTATATAATTTTTATAATAAATTGTTAAGGGTTCTAATTTGAACCCATAACAAATATTATTTTTTTCACACAAAAATAGTTTTACACTCTCAAACTACCGTCATTGTGAGAGTTGCGGTGACAAAATTGCATTCGGTGACAAAATTGCAAATTTAATGAAGCTTTCAATGTGGCCTTGCGTGAAAGAAGGCCACTGCTCCATAATGGTTTCAATGTTGACGAAGAACCAGTGTATTTTAGTGGAGAAGCATCTTTTCCCATTTAAGTCCTACGGTTTTCTTTAAATTTTATATGACTATTTTGTAATGAAATTGTAGGGTTAGGTTTTGTGGCCCAAGCCTAAAATAATAGATTTGTAGAGCGTGGATGATAGAGTTAGGTTGATTATGGAATTAACAAAGGTTGGTTACAACCTCCAAGAATAAACCAGCATAAAATTATACGTAAAAACGAAATGAATTGAAGTCCGAACAGGTTTATGATAAATCTAACAGTGATTACAATTCTTAGAGCTATCTTCAAGCCTTTCTTTTTTTCTCTCTCGTCTCCCTCTGTTTCCCCCTTTCTTCCTCCTTTCTTCCTCCTTTTTTATCAGGAGCCCTTCTTCGTTATGTAACATCTTTCCCCATCACCCCCATTGTCCACTTGTTCTTCATCTGTGTATCTACTTGAGTGTATGTTATGTCATGTATCTTTTTTAGATTTTTGTGAGTGGCAGTAGCTGAGGTTACACTGTTCAAGGGTATTCTCCACATTAATGCGGTCATAAAAGTAGATGCAGTGCATTTAATGTAGTGGTGACAGCTTTTCCTTTTAGATATTTCTCCATTCTTCTTATCTTCAGGCATGTCCAAAACTTATCCAGATTGCTGAAGTCATTAGTAAGCTCATTTGAACCCCCCAGATATTTATTTGATCAAGAATCTTTACATCCGGAGAGAATGATCTCTTCGGAACGCTGGTGCTCTCTTCGGACGGATCTCCTTTACTCCCAAGTATCTTTCTTTCATGCGGAGTACTTCTCAACAATTTTAGCCTTTTCAGACATACTACTACCTTCACATAGGGCTTTGGGCTCAATATATAAGTTTGAGTTTCTGCCCCCCACAGAAATATATATAATTTATTTTTAAGATATTCTTAAACTTATATATTAAAATTTTTCATTTGTGACGAAACATTTTTTTTCATAACAGAATTTCATTTTAGATACATCAAACTATTAATTAAAAATTGTTCTTTTATTATATAACTCTGAACCAACCAAGAGAAAAGATCTTTTATTTTTTTCCCCTAAAATAAATAATGTCATAATGCTTTCTTTTTTAAGTAATGATCAAATTCAAAAGTGATAGAATATAGCGCAGATTAAGTTTTTACAATCATCATGATGGTTAGAAAGAAAAGAGAAAAATAGAGTTGTCCCACCATTCAAGAAACTTCAACTTGTAACCTTCTATTTTAATGTTATATTTAATCCCAAACCAATTCATCTCTTTTGAAGAATACAAAGTATGATCTCTCTCTCTCTCTCTCTCTCTCTCTCTCTCTCTCTCATCTTGAATATATTACTTATCCCAATACTTCCATAAATATATACCAAATCAAAACATACCCATATGAAGATACCTTGAAAATAAACAAAATTTCAAATCAATTGTCGCTTAATAATGATTGATTGAACTAATTAGGAAAACAATTTATTGTTGATAATCAATTGAGATTATTTTCTTGATTCTCAAAAAAAAAAAAAAATTGAGATTATTTTCTCTGTAGCAATTATAAATTTGTCCATCCAAAAAAAAATGAAAATTATTAGGTACTTCCGAAGTACTATAAATGCGTACTCCCTCCTTTCACATAAATGGTTGGTCCCACCATGAATTTAATTAGTGAGACCCACCATTCATGTGAGAGGAGGGAGTATGCATTTATGGTACTCCAGGAGTACACAATAATTTCCCAAAAAGGAAAATTATTAAATAAAAAATTATTAGCAAAATCTCATAAATAAGTTTCTATATGCATCATTATAAAATAATAATAATGAAAATGAAAATACAATTGCAAAAGCTAAAATATGTCACTCATTCAATTATTTATGTTTGGCTAACCTTTGATTTTTTCTAAATAAGTGGCACTCAAGAGTGTACTTCTAATACAACTAATAAAAGTACTTTACTTTCTCAAAATAATAATAATAATAATAATAATAAAAGTACTTTATATACAAAAACTGCACATTTTTCCACCCAAATAGAGTAAAATATAAACAAAATTTAATAAAGTCTCATAGTTTAACATCAAAATGAATCACTTAAAAAAAAATCAAATTCTAACTTACAAACAACTAATCATTAATCAAAATCAAATCAAACTAATGGGATAAAGAAAATGAATTTTTGATCGGGAATTAAAATACCAAAATATCTAAATATGCGTAAAGTCAATACAAATTTGCCAAAAAGAGAAACAAATGTGATGTGACAATTAAATCAACAATAAGACAAAGAACCATTAGTAGAGAAAAAAGTGGTTGAAACAATTAAAAAATCTAATTAGAAAAAACAATATTGAAGAGAGAGAGTATTGACATTCTTTTGTTGTAGACAACTTGAAACAGGAGGTAAAAATGAAGTAATAAGAAATTTATATCAAAATTAGGATGGAAGAGGAGGAGTGGAAGTAGATGAAACGCTGAAGAAAGTGAAATAGAAGAATTTAAGAAAATATAAAGGAGAAAATTTTGAAATCTATAAAGGGAATCAAGTGAAAATTTTAAGAAGATAATGATTGGAGGAGATAAAAGATTGAATTAAGAAGACAATGGATAAGGAAGATGAAAGGTTTAACAAAGTAAAAATTGCACCAAAAAAGAAAAGAAAAAAAAGATGCTAATGACGTTGTGCGGAGCTTTGTAAAATTTATTGTGTAACTTCCATTATTATATATACTAGTCGCGAACTCGTGCGTTGCACGTGATAATTTTTTTAGGGTAGTCTCATTAAAATTATTTTACGCAATTTGGATTTTGGACTATATTTTAACAAAGAGTAATTTATTTTATAATTATATTTTCATTCTATCGTATTAGCTCAAAAAAATAATTATATTTTCATTTATTATAGGAACAATAAAAAATGTAATATATATATGTATATATAATTTATGTCGTACCAAAATGAAAACAAAACAATTTTTCTCAAGAATTCAAAAGGCAAGTAAGCGAAATATTCATTTTTGAATAAAATTTATTTATAACATTGTTTTTGTTACATTAAAAAGTATATAAAATTTGAAATTTATTTTTTTAGTTTTAAAAAAAAATTTCTCAACCCCAATTTTTTTTACCTTACAATCTAAAATACCAAAAAATATATCTAAAAAAATTAAAAAAAAACTTAACAATGAGTAATTGGACCAATTAGGGAAACAATTTGTTGTTGATAATCTATTGAGGTTATTTTATTTGCAAAAATTGCAAATTTGCCCACCCAAAAAGATTATCAAATAAAAAATTATTCACAAAATCTCATAATTATGTTTCTATGTATGCATGGTTATAAAATGATTATAATAACAATAATAATAATAATTGTAGGGGGAAAAGGCCCAGTCTAATGTAGTGGGCCTAGAGCCCCATGTGAGAATTACTGTGCGTCCGAAGAGAAGGAGAGGTAAGGGCAAGGCCCATCTGGAAGAGGGACCCCCAGAAAGAAAAGTGATTACAATCCGAAGAGGTTGCCTTCTGTCCGAAGAGATTATATTCCTCTGACACGAATAGTATGGATCAATTGAACGTATAAAATGTCAAAATGATCTTCCAAGTACTCCTCCTGATCAAGATAAGCTCTGAGTATACTTGGAGACGATAAGGATGAAGAAATATCTAAAGAAAAAGATGATACCACCGTATTTAAGGCTCTGTAGTAACTTTTCTGGCCGCATTTATGTGGAGAAGACCCTTGAACAGTGTAATCTCATCTACCGCCACTCACACAGAGCTAAAGGAGATGCTTGACATGACATATACTCAAGTAAGCTCACGGATGAGGTACAAGTGGATGATAGAGATGAGGAGAAGGGAGGATATATAAAGGAAGGAGGCTCTTGAGAATAGAGGGGGGAAGAAAAAAGAAAAAGAAAACCTTACGCGCTATATGATCAATGATATGCCTCTTCGGAAACCAAGTCATTCCATTTTTTATGAGTAACTTCATGTTGGTTTATACGTGTAGATTGTGATTAATTGTTGTCAATTCCATAATCAATCTAGCTCTTTCACCCATTCTCTAAAAATTCATTGTTCTGGGCTTGGGCCACAAATCCTAACCCTACAATTGGCGCCGTCTGTGGGAAGAGCTTGAGTGTGAGGGGAAGCAACAGCAGTTGGTTATGGCGGAACCAGGGCAACAATCGGCAGAATCTGGGGCGTCCCAGCATATAGATCATTTTCTCAATTTGGAGCAGAGACAAGATCGTGAAGGCAGTGTGCATACTACACACACTGAGCGAAGTCAACCTCGTGGAGGAAGTCATGTGTCTTATGCAGAGAAGAATAACATGCAAATAGAAATTGAAAGGTTAAGAAGGGAGTTGCGCCATGCAAAAAGAAAACGTATTGCCTTGCATTCTGATGAAGACTCGGGTGACGAACAAGACATCACTTACGAACAAAGGTCTCAAACACCAATCAGTGAATCTTTTTCATATGAAGATGAACACCGTCGTGAGAAGCAACCTCAAAGGCCATCACATGGAGGGGTGGGAAATGATGCCATGACTAAGGCTTTGAATCAAATCTCTAGGTCACCTTTCACGCGCAGGATTGAAGGAGCAAAGCTTCGTCGGCGCTTTAACCAGCCAACTTTCACTATTTACAACGGTAAAATGAACCCTGTGGAACATGTGAGCCATTTTAATCAAAAGATGGCTGTCTACTCTAGAGATGAAGCTCTGATGTGCAAGGTATTTCCTTCTAGTCTTGGACCCGTGGAAATGAGATGGTTCGACAACCTGAAAGCAGACTCCATCAATTCCTACCAAGAGCTCACTCAAGCTTTTGGTTCACGTTTCGTCACATGCCGAAGAGTGGCCAGGCCCTTGTCTTCTCTGCTATCCTTGAGCATGCGTGAAGGTGAAACCCTGAAGGCGTATTCAGATAGATATTGGGAGATGTTTAATGATATGGAGGGCAACTTTAATGCAATGGCCCTAGACACGTTTAAGCTGGGTCTCCCTATTGAACATGGTTTAAGGACATCTTTGTCCGGCAAACATGTCACTGACATGCATCAACTTATAGACCGTATTGAAAAATATAAAAGGGTTGAAGAAGATCAGCAGCAAGGGACGGGTAAGGACAATGTTATCCCCTAAGACAGGAAGGACTTCAGGTCGGATCGTTACAACAACAATAAGCCGCGAAGAGATTTCGCTGGGCAGTCAGGGTCAACAAATGCTTAAGCAGTCAATACAGTGTTCAAGGAGCCAGTTCATCAAGTTTTGAAAAAGATCAAGAATGAATCATTCTTTAGGTGGCCGCGTAAAATGGTAGGGAACCCTAAGAGACGCAATCACAATCTCTATTGTCAATACCACCAAGACCATGGGCATGCCACTAAAGACTGCAGAAGTTTATGGGATCATTTGGACCAGCTGGTTCGTGAAGGCAAGTTGAGGCATCTTTTGCACCATTCTAGTGGCTGAGGAGGTCAAGTGAATTTTGAGTCCGAGAAGAGTGATTCTATGAAACCTCCATTAGGTATTATTAACGTCATTTTCGCAGTGCCAGGAAGAACAGGGTCCTGGCCGTCCAAAGTTATGTCAGTGGCTCGGCTACCAACAGGGGATATTGGTCGAGATCCGAGGAGCTCTAAACCGGCTGTCCCACCTGTTTTAGGCTTTTCGGATGAAGATAAAGCTAGAACCATTTAGCCTCACGACGATACTTTGGTAGTCACCCTCAGAATCGGGGGATATGATGTGAAGAAGGTGATGGTGGATCAAGGTAGCGCGGTGGAGATTATGTATCCTGACTTCTACAAGGGGATGAACCTCAAGCTTGGTGACTTAACTCCATACTGTTCTCCCCTAGTTAGCTTCGAGGGAAGGATGGTCACCCCGAAAGGACAGATACGGCTGTCCGTACAGACTGACTCAAAAGTAGTGGAAGTGAATTTCATTGTTGTAGATGTTTATTCCCCTTATTTGGTTACATACGCTAGGGGCTGTTTCCTCCACTCTGCATCAAAAAGTTAAATATCCATCCGAAGGGTGCATTTGTGAAATCTGCAGAGATCAATCCTCGGCTAGACAATGTTTGGTGGCTGCCATACGACACGAGCCTGAAATTGAACCCTCAGTCAGGGCGAAGGGAGACTTATAGCAGTTAAGAGGTCGGTTGTCACCCGTCGAAGATCTTGATGAAGGCGTTAAATGCGAGGACTTAGTGCAAGTTTTAATTTGAGGCAATCTTGAAAGATACTTTCAAATCGGATCTCAGATACCTCAACCAGAAAAAGAAGAGCTAATTGATTTCCTTAAAAGAAATATTGACGTATTCGCCTGGAGTACTTACGAAGCCCCAGGAGTAGATCCAGAGTTCATTTGCCATCATTTGAGGGTCAACCCACTGAGTGTACCCAAGAAGCAGCCTCTTCGGCGGCCATCCAAAAAGCATGCGGATGCAGTCAAAGAAGAAGTGATGAAGCTCAAACAAGCTGGGGCTATTAAAGAAGTTTTTTATCCCGAATGGTTGGCAAATACTGTGGTGGTAAAGAAGAAGAGCGGAAAGTGGCGAGTTTGTGTAGACTTCACGGACTTAAATAAGGCTTGTCCTAAGGATCTTTTCCCTATGCCGAAAATTGATCAATTAGTAGATGCTACTGTCGGCCATCCTCGGATGAGTTTCCTGGATGCTTTCCAAGGTTACCATCAAATACCGTTAGCCCCAGATAACCAAGAGAAAACCACTTTTGTTACCCTCATTGGTAATTATCATTATAAAGTGATAGCATTCGGTCTGAAAAATGCAGGTTCTACTTATCAGCGGATGATGACCAAGATGTTTGAATCACAATTTGGCAAAAGCGTTGAGGTCTATATAGACGATATGGTGGTAAAAAACAAAGTTATTTCTGAGCATGTGAAGGACCTTGATAACGTTTTTGAAACCCTGAGAAAACACAAGTTACGCTTGAACGCCTCGAAGTGCTCATTTGGTGTGGGGTCAGGTAAATTTTTGGGTTACATGGTAACACACAGGGGAATTGAGGTTAATCTCGATCAAATAAAGGCTATTCAAAATCTGCAGCCTCCTCGGAATCCGAAAGAGGTTCAGAAGTTAACAGGGATGGCAGCTGCTTTGAACCGATTCATCTCCAGGTCCGCGAATAGGTGTAAACCCTTTTTCTCGTTGATCAACAAGTGGAAGGGATTTGAATGGACTGAAGAATATGCCTCAGCTTTCCAACAACTTAAAGACTACTTGGCTCGGCCACTGATTATGTCTAGCCCTGAACCAGATGAGGTCTTGTTTGCCTATATCGCGGTGGTTCCCCATGCTGTAAGTCTAGTGTTAATAAGAGTGGATCAAGGTATACAAAGGTCGGTTTACTGTGTGAGTAAGTCTCTACATGAGGTCGAGATCAGATACTTGCCATTGGAAAAAGCTATTTTGGCAGTAGTACTTGGAACACGAAAATTGCCCCACTACTTCCAAGCACATACTGTCGTCGTGCTCACGCAACTCCCGCTTAAGACCGTACTTCGAAGTGCTGACTACACGTGGAGGATAGCTAAGTGGGGTACTATTTTAGGGGCTTTTGATATCAAGTATATGCCTCGCACTTCAGTCAAAGGGCAGATCCTTGCGGATTTAGTGGCCGAGTTCACGAAACCCAGCTTAGAAGAAATAACAATAGAGAGAGACATGGATGGAAAATCGGTTGGTATGATTTCTCAACAAGATCCTACCCGCTGGGAAGTATATGTGGACGGCGCTGCGAACCGGAAAGGTTCTGAAGTAGGGCTAGTCCGGAGAGAATCATCATTGAAAAGTTATTAAGGCTGGATTTCGGTGCAACTAATAACGAGGCAGAGCATGAAGCCCTATTAATGGGAATGTCTATGGTCTAGAGAATGGGAGGAAAGGCAGTGGAGTTGTTCTCGGACTCAAGATTTATTGTAGGCCAAGTACAGAGGGAGTTTGAAGCGAAGGATGAAAGAATGCAAGGATACTTGAATCGAGTCAAATGTCTGCAGGCGGAATTCGAATTTTTCAGCTTGCTGCATGTTCCTAGAAGCAGTAACGCACATGCAAACTCTTTGGCCACACTCGCCACCTCCTCGGAGCAAAATTTGCTGAGGGTTATCCTCGTTGAGGATTTCCATGAGCCCACCAGAACAGGAGGGGATGCAGTCCGAGTCCACCAGATCAGAGACAGTCTCTGCTGGATGGACCCTATAATCAAATTCTTGAAAGATGACATTTTGCCAGAAGAACAGGGGGAGGCTGACAAAATTCGAAGGAAGGCGACCAGATTTTGGCTATCTGAAGACCGAAAATTATACAAACGATCCCATTCGGGACCATACCCGTTATGTATTCATCCAAAGATGGCTGATTCGCTACTAGAAGAGTTGCATGAAGGAATTTGTGGGAGTCACACTGGAGGCAGGTCTTTGGCTCACCGAGCAATTACTCAAGGGTATTGGTGGCTGAACATGCAAAAAGAAGCCTATGATTATGTAAAAAAGTGCGATCAATGTCAACGATTTGCGCCGAACATACACCTACCAGGTGGAGTTCTCAACCCACTATCTAGTCCATGGCCGTTTGCACAGTGGGGCTTGGATATAGTGGGTCCATTCCCAAAGGCCGCAGGAAACAGGAAGTACCTTCTGGTCGGCACAGACTATTTCACCAAATGGGTTGAAGCTGAATCTCTGGCCAATATCCGAGGCGTAGATGTGCAAAGATTTGTATGAAAGAATATCATTACTCGTTTTGGAGTTCCTCATACTCTCATCTCGGACAACGGCTTACAATTCGACAGTAATGCGTTTCGGAGTTATTGTAGTGAACTGGGAATCACGAATAGATACTCTACCCCTACCTACCCTCAGGGGAATGGGCAAGTTGAAGCAATTAACAAAGTCATAGTTAATGGATTGAAGAAGAGATTGGACGATGCGAAGGGCAAGTGGGTTGAAGAGTTGCCACACGTGCTTTGGGCTTACAGAACTACGCCTCGCAAATCTACTGGAGAAACCCCTTTTTCGATGACTTATGGCGCTGAAGCTGTCATTCCTTTGGAGACGGGGTTTCCAACTCTAAAAACTAGCTCGTTCAGTCCGACCAGCAATGATAAACTTCTAGAAGCAGGCTTGGATTTGATCGAAGAAAGGAGAGAAAATGCAATGGTTCGACTTGCACATTACCAGCAGAAACTCAGGCAGGGCTATGATGCCAACGTAAGGCTAAAGCCCCTAGAACCCGGTGATTTGGTACTCAGGAAAGTCGTTGGCACTACGAAAAACCCAACCTGGGGGAAATTAGGACCAAACTGGGAAGGGCCATATCGTATTACTTCAGAGGCTGGCATTGGGGCATATTTCCTGGAGGATTTGGATAGTCATGTAATACCACGTCCCTAGAATGTAAATAACCTCAAAAGGTACTATTATTAATCGAATCATTTCTTTAGTCATTGTGATAACTTGTCATTCTTAACTGTTCCCTAAGTGTTTAAACTTAAATCCAATTATGCCTGTAGTCCTCGGACCAGATGATTTGGGTTAGTTAACACTCCTTGTCGATTCTCTAAGTGTTTAAACTTAAATCCAATCATGCCTGTAGTCCTTGGACCAGATGACTTGGGTTAGTTAACACTCCTTATCGGTTCTTTAAGTGTTTAAACTTAAATCCAATCATGCCTGCAGTCATCGGACCAGATGATTTAGGTTAGTTAACACTCCTTGTCGGTTCTCTAACTGTTTAAACTTAAATCAAATCATGCCTGTAGTCCTTAGACCAGATGATTTGGGTTAGTTAACACTCCTTATCGGTTCTTTAAGTGTCTAAACTTAAATCCAATTATGCTTGCAGTTCTCGGACCAAATAATTTGGGTTAGTTAACACTCCTTGTCGGTTCTTTAAGTGTTTAAACTTAAATCCAATCATGCCTGTAGTCCTCGGACCAGATAATTTGGGTTAGTTAACACTCTTTGTCGGTTCTCTAAGTGTTTAAACTTAAATCCAATCATGCCTGTAGTCCTTGGACCAGATGATTTGGGTTAGTTAACACTCCTTGTTGGTTCCCTAAGTGTTTAAACTTAAATCCAATCATGCCTGTAGTCCTCGGACCAGATGATTTGGGTTAGTTAACACCCCTTGGTGATTCTCCCTAAGTATTTAAACTTAAACCCAATCATGCCTGTGACCCTCGGACCAGGTGATTTGGGTTAGTTAACACCCCTTGGTGATTCTCCCTAAGTATTTAAACTTAAACCCAATCATGCCTGTGACCCTCGGACCAGGTGATTTTTAGTTAGTTAATACTTCTGTGTTGCTCTTGGATGTCAGGATCGTAGTAAATGCTCCCAGGCAGCCTCAACTCCGAATCAACAGGCACCCCAGTAGCATCCAGTGCTTTGCCCCAGGTTATGTCGCAGTAATCTCGGTTAAACGAGGCGAACTGCTCCGTTAACCCTTTTTCGGTTATGTCCACACCCAGCTTGAATGCTGCTTTCTTTTCGGCCTCGGTCGCCTCCTTGGCCAGCTGAGCGTCCCTCTGAGCCTGCTTGGTAGCCTCCCTGGCCTTCTGAAGTTCGGCGTGAAGTTCCTTCACAAGAGCTTTCTTAGAGGCCAGATTGTTCTGAGTATCATTTAGTAGCTTGCGTTAGGCTTCGGCCTGGCTCTCAGTATTTTTGAGACCAGCATTGAGGCTATCCCTTTCCTGGGTCACCCCTTTTAGCTGATTGGAGATCTGAGAGACCTCTTCTTTTAAGCTGCCCAAAGCTTTTTCTGCCTCGGACCTAGAGTGGGCCTCCGCTTGGGCTTCAACATAGGCTTTTCGGTTCCACTCTTCGGCCACGAAGACTTGCTGGGTAATCTGAACAGTAAAGTAAAAGAGTTAGCATAAAATACAGAAAATTAGCATGCCTACCGAAGAGCTGGATAAGCACGCTTACCATGGCCAGGTCCCTCTTCAGGGACATGAAAAGTTCATACTGGCTGAAGCGCCTATATGACTCCATGTCTCGGGGGAGGAGCAGTGGTTGCTCCAAGGCTTCAGCTATCAACCCTGCTCTTCCCCCATCGTAGTTTCTAACAGAGGTCTCCCAAGAAAAAGGAACGTCATCTAGTTCCAATCTGGGAGACCACGTGCGTGGCCCTCGGCGCACGTCAGCCACAGGAGGATCCTCCTGACTCTCTACGGATGAGGCCCTCTTGCTCCGGTGGTCCCTCACCACCTTTTGTTGTTTTGTGGTCTTAGGTGGTATCACCACCTTCCGCTCCTCAGGCTCGAGAGGTCTCTTTTTCTTTAAGTCCGGTATTGGTTTTAAGCCTGGATTAGGAACCTGAGGTAGGGGTGGAGGTGGAGGTAAATTCACCACTGGTCGGGAAGTCCCCGTCCCTTTGGACTCAGCTTTCTTGCCCCTTGTCTTCAGTAGAAGTTTTAAGTCGGACATCTCTTCTTCTTCCGAAGAGTCCTATGGGAGAGTGGTTAGCAGAATTGGTTGGTGAAAACTGGATTGCCTGTCGGCCTCCTCCTCAGAATCTGAGGAGGGTATTACCTGTACTCCCTCTGAAACTTCTCCTTCAAATCTGAACTTGTCTATCTGTTCCTTTAGCGAAGAAGATGAAGAGCCGACCCTCTCTCCTACGACCATCGGCTTGAGGGGGACTTGTTAAACTGGTCGGATTAGCAATGGAACACTCTGTGGGTTGGGGTGTGGAACGGGCTTAAGATCGTATGGCGCTAAAAAATGTCGCCGAGCGACGTCTATTCGCCAAAGCCGGTGATCACCTTGTGTAATGGCGTTACCGGCCGGCTGAATATCTGTTTTCTTGGGTGTGTAGCCGAGTATAAGGGGGATGGACCGGAGCTGTCCGTCTTCACTCATAAATATCTCCGAGCGTAGTTGATAATTAAGGGCAGCGGTGTTGGTAAGGCTGAGCCGAGGAGCAGTATGTGCTTTATCTATAAATAAAAATAAAAAAAATAACAAACAAACAAACAAACCTGGTTAGAAAATTGAAATATGACGGCATAAAAAAAACAGGTTATGAAGAATGAAGATCCTAAGACTATTGTTAGAAATCCTAAGTCTAGGAAGTCACACCTGGCTCTCCTAGCTCGGTCAGACAGTGTATACCGTCGTGCCATGCGCCCGAGACGATTAGATAGTCGTTTTTCATCCCTTTATTTGATTTGGGAAGGCAGGAGAACAATCTAACGATGTCGGATCGGGATTTAAGGTAGTATCCCGCCCCTTTTTGACTATGACACTCATATAGATGTACCAGGTCATGCCAGGTCAGCCCTAATCCTAATTGTAGGTTCAAGGCATCGATAGCTCCTAGTATCCTAAAGGTGTTGGACGCGCACTGCTCAGGAGAGAGTCTATGGTTGCGAAGGTAGTTCAAAGTGATGGAACCCATTGGGAGGGTCATTCCCCCTTCGATGAAGGCTATCATTGGGATTATGACCTCTCCTTCTCTTCGGGCCGTTAGTATCCGCTCCGGAGGGCAATATCTCAGATTCACCCCCCGCGGTATGCCATAATTTCGCTTAAATTCCTCTATCAACGCCGGACTATCGACGAGATGTTAGAATTTACCCATTTTTAGAGAATGATTGAGGCAGTGACCAGGAAACGGGTTTCCAAGGTTGAAAATACTAGCCGAGAAGAAAATAAGGGACCAAAGGATGCTGAAACTTACACAGACGAGAGTGGAGAACAATCTCTGAACTCAAAATGGACTCTTGGTAGATCCTGGAAGGAAAGAAGACAGAAAATCGAAGAAGCTTGAAGGGTTTTGAATGAATGAGTTCGTTGGGTATTCTGAGGATGCGTAAAGTAAAGAAAAATAATCTCCTCTGAGGGCTTATATACGGGGACAGGTGAAAGGGTGTAATTCATCCCGTCCAAATCCCGAAGAAGAACCCTGTCCGTTGGATCAACAATCCACCGTTGGATGCAAAAGACAAAACACCACCTAGAGTAATTAATACAACGCTCTGGGAATACGGAATTGACAGTGGCAATAATAAAGCGTTTGTCTTTATGCCCGCGCACGTGTAAACTTAGGTATTTACGAGTTCTCTCTTTTAAAATTTTTTATTTCTCTTTACTTACGTGGCGGGTCAAAATCTTATTCTTTCTCCTCGGATGCGAGGGAAAAATTAAAATTTTGAGGGGCTATTGTGGGGGGAAAAGGCCTAGTCTAATGTAGTGGGCCTAGAGCCTCATGTGAGGATTATTGTGCGTCCGAAGAGAAGGAAAGGTAAGGGCAAGGCCCATCTGGAAGAGGGACCCCCAGAAAGAAAAGTGATTACAATCCGAAGAGGTTGCCTTCTGTCCGAAGAGATTATATTCCTCTGACGCGAATAGTATGGATCAACTGAACGTATAAAAGGTCAAAATGATCTTCCGAGGACTCCTCCTGATCAAGATAAGCTCTGAATATACTTGGAGACGATAAGGATGAAGAAATATCTAAAGAAAAAGCTGCTACCACCGTATTTAAGACTCTGCAGCAACTTTTCTGGCCGCATTTATGTGGAGAAGACCCCTGAACAGTGTAATCTCACCTACCGCCACTCACACAGAGTTAAAGGAGATGCTTGACATGACATATACTCAAGTAGGCTCATGAATGAGGTACAAGTGGACGATGGAGATGAGGAGAAGGGAGGATATATAAAGGAAGGAGGCTCCTGAGAAAAGAGGGAGGAAGAAAAAAGAAAAAGAAAACCTTACTGTAGTTTTAAGAATTGTAACCGCTATATGATCAATGATATGCCTCTTCGGAAATCAAGTCATTCCATTTTTTATGAGTAACTTCATGTTGGTTTATACGTGTAGATTGTGATTAACTGTTGTCAATTCCATAATCAATCTAGCTCTTTCACCCATTCTCTAAAAATTCATTGTTCTGGGCTTGGGCCACAAATCCTAACCCTACAATAATAATAAAAATAATGAAAATACAATTGAAAAAGATAAAATATGTTACTCATCTGATTATATTCGTTTGACTAACCTTTACTTTTGTATGTATGAATAAATGGCATTACTAAGTACTTCTAATACAATTATTAAGAGTTCTTTATCTAAAAAATTACAAATTTGTCCACCCAAAATGATTAAAAAATAAACAAAACTTTTAGTAAAGTCTCATAGTTTAACATCTAAATGGATTACTTAAAAAAGAAAATCAAATTTTAACTTGCAAAACAACTAATTATTAACCCAAATCAAATCAAACCAAAATGAGATAAAGAAAAAGAACTTGTGATTGAGAATCGGAATACGAAAATACCTAAAGATTCATAAAAGTCAATACAAATTTACCAAAAAGAGAAACAAATGTGATGTGACAATTAAACCAACAATAACAAAAAGAACCATTAGTAGAAAAAAAGTGGTTGAAACAATTAAATAATCCACCAAAAAATAAACAATATGAGAGAGAGAGAGAGAGAGAGAGAGAGAGAGAGAGAGAGAGAGAGAGAGAGAGAGAGAGCTTTTTTGTCATGGACAACTTGGAAGGAATATGTGTGAGATGTGAAATGAAGTAATAAGAAATTTATATGAAAATTAAAATCGAAGAGGAGGGTGGAAGTAGATGAGAGAGGTTGAGCAAAGTGAAACGGTAGAATTTAAAAAGAAATAAGGAGAAAATTTAAAAAGACAGTGATAAGAGGAGATGAAGAATGAACTAAGAAGACAATGGTTGAAGAAGATGAAAACTTAAACAAAGTAAAAATTGAAAAAAAAATTATAAAGGATGCTAAAGATGTGCTGCAAAAAGGGCTTTGTAAAATTTTATTGCAAAGCTTCCATTATTATTATAGTATAAATATATATAGACATTATTTTTGGTTTTGATTCTTCATTGATTTCATTGTTTAGTTATAAACATCTAAATTAAATAGATGAATATGTTAAGACAAAGTTATATGTAATTAAAGACAAAATTATATGTAAAGTTAAAATTGTCCAAGATAAATGTGTAAAGTTAATAATCTATTTATATATTTTTTGTCAAAAATAAAATTAGGACTAAAAAATAAATAAGAAAAAGAATGATTATGTGGCCAATGACATGGCAAATGAGGTGGCGCAATAAGAGTTTAGCAATAATTAATGCTATGCTTCAGTTTTATTATATATATATAATATATATATATATATATATATATTATATTATATTATTAGAGGAGGTATTTGTAGACTTTTTTTTTTTTTTTTTTTTGGTTTTTGATTCATTGTTTTGTTATAAGCATATAAATTAAAGTAGATGAATATGTAAAGTCTTTATTTATATATTTAATATTGTCAAAAAACTAGAAATAAATAATAAAAAGAATAATTATGTGGTTAATGATGTGGCGAATTAGGTGGCACAACAGGAGAATAGCAACGATAAATACTACATTTTAACTTCTATATATATATATGTGTGTGTGTGTGTGCGCGCGCGCGCGCGCGTGAGACACATGAAATTTAATAATTTCAATAGTCTTAGAAAAATACTCATGTAAGCAACATAAAAAAATCAAATAAATGTAGTGTTTACATTTGACCAGAATTGGAAAAGTTTTGAGGATTTAAATGAGAGGGAATCTTCGTCTAATAAACTCAAACATTGCATTCATCAGAGATGATTAGAAAGCGACAAAAACTAATTGATAAACACAAACAAAATATATATATATATATATATTTTATAAAAAGGATCCAAATTTCCAAATTTCTAATTAAAGCATTCTTGACATATTTGAGGAACCAAGAGATTTTTACTTTTTTGTCTTCTCTGCCTCGAATCATTACTGGCCAATCTTGAATAATATGTTGTTGACTTAACAATATTGGACTGAAACTCGTTAACCGGCCCAAATCAAAGAGAAAAATATGGGTATAGGTAGAAATTTTGGACCACACGGCCACGCATGAAAACAGATCAACCCAGTACCCACATGCTGAAATGACTCAGGTCGGTAACTCATGGGTTGCATGGTTTAATCTTTCTTTTAAAAGGGAAATTTAAAAAAAAAAAATTTAATTTTGGCGAAGCCAGTGGGAAACATAAACACACAATAAGCCAATAGGGAATTTTACCTTTACTAGCAAGCTTTTATACGAAGGTCACCATGATTCAGATCCTCTGCCTTTTCGTCACAGCAAATGGTATGCAGTGAGATACGTACTTGGTGTTTATATAAGCCTGGCATAAATAAATCTCTCTGATTCTCTGAAGCATTTGTTGCTGACTAATCATGAGAGAATTGAAATTTTGCTAAAACTGCTCCACTCTTTGGTCAATCCTCAGGCGTTAATACCACTTTGGTACATATAGGATCGTGTCTTACCAAAAGTTCAGCACTGTTTGGAAAGAAGTATGAGGTTTTGCGGCTTTTGCCTTGTAAATCCATGCCGGACTAACATGCGGTTGTTAAATAAAGGAATTCATAAAAAATTATGTTACCATCACACTCATGTTACCATCTATATCCAAAATGCATGATTATAGAAATCAACATCCACACCAAATATATATATGTTCTATTAAGTGATCTCCATATAAATATAGACACATGGCACAAATTTGGATTTTAATTTCAAATTTTAATTGAACTTTCTCTGAGTACTACTTTTTAATATATATATATATATATAGATTAGTTAATCGGTTTTTAGAGGTACTTCTACTCATAAGCCAAGGGATCCAGAGGTCAAATTATTTACATAATAATTTATTATCATCCATATCATAAGTAGGTAGTAAAATTTGAAAATAAGTATATAATAAACTCAATAATCTAACTAGTTTTGTAATTTTCATGTACTAAATGTCGTTTTAAACCAACAAAAAAAGACCATGTGTAGCTCTAGCTCCTCTCTGGTCAATGGACACGTACGCCAGTTACATGTAGGAGCAATGAATCGGAATTGCACTGGGCATATTCAATCTCTAATTAGAATTTAATTTATTACTGAAGAGGGTAGTGAGGGAAAATGCATCTTGTGTTTTCACTGCATGCAGAAGGACACTCAAAACAAATGGGCCTCATCATTGTTGTGAGGCCCATATGTTGTGACTGTCTCTTTTCATGCGAAGAAACGTGATTCCTTTTTGTAGCGAGGTCTTTGGAGATGACTATAACTTTTACTGTTTGATAACAAAAGAAAAAATTAAAAGAAAGAAAGATATAATTCACAAATTCTAAATGGCAACACAGCTTAATCTATTGGCTTTGGCTTGTTATGGGAAATGTACGACTCAAATATGGGTTAACAGTAGATGCATACAACGATAGAGTCAATTTGTTGACGACACTAGTGTAGACACCACATTTTACAACTTTAATTTAACCGACGTTTAAGGATAAAGCAGTAATTTTGCCATTTCCCATAACAAAGTAATTTCAATAGTTAGGTCTTCAGATTTGTGATATAAAACAAATCTTAATGCTCTAATGATCACAATGATATGTCATGAGCCTTGATCAGACCACTTAATCAAAAGTTATCATACAAACAATTTTTAATGATCGTGGCTTACCTACACAATGGGCCCCGATCACATCTTATTTTAAACACTAAATTTTGATTGGTACCAATAAGAATTAATTTAACATTAATTAAGTGTAAATTTTGATTGGATTTCATTTTATTTTATTATTTTTTTAAAAATAATAAAAAGGGTTTTCCTTTATGGCATCTTATCTGCTCTTTTGAAAAACAGGTTAGATAGAGGAAAAGATACATTTTATGAAAAATTTCAAAAAATAACAGAAAAATGCTCAAAAAAAAGTTACTATTTTCAACAGCAACTTAAAAACATTGAAATTTGGTTTTTTCTATTTCTGGAAAAGTTGTAGAGAATTAAATTTCCTTTCAAAAGACACTAATCTCGAATCAATTGAAATTTTGAGCAGAAATTTATAGCCAAAACACCAAATAGATGCAGAAGATACCACAAGTTTAGCATCATCTTCAACTTCCTTTCAAATTTCAAATAAACACTAAATTTTGATTGGTCCCAATAAGAATTATTTTAACATTAATTAAGTGTAAATTTTGATTGGATTTCATTTTATTTTATTATTTTTTTAAAAATAATAAAAAGGGTTTTCCTTTATGGCATCTTATCTGCTCTTTTGAAAAACAGGTTAGATAGAGAAAAAGATACATTCTATGAAAAATTTCAAAAAATAACAGAAAAATGCTCAAAAAAAAGTTACTATTTTCAACAGCAAATTAAAAACATTGAAATTTGGTTTTTTCTATTTCTGGAAAAGTTGTAGAGAATTAAATTTACTTTCAAAAGACACTAATCTCGAATCAATTGAAATTTTGAGCATAAAGTTATAGCCAAAACACCAAATAGATGCAGAAGATAACACAAGTTCAGCATCATCTTCAACTTCCTTTCAAATTTCAAATAGGGATCGACACCAAATCTGTTCCAGCTTATCTAATAGGCTTATCTCCTTCCTTAGTTTCAGAAGAAAGCTTTTGAAAAACAAGTTGGATAAAGGAAAAGATACATTCTATGAAAAATTTCAAAAAAAAGAAAATGCTCAAAAAACGTTACTATTTCAGCAGCAAATTAAATTGCATTTTTGGCTTGGAAAACATTGAAATTTGGTTGTCTCTATTTCTGGAAAAGTTGTAGAGAATTAAATTTACTTTTGGGAAATATCAATTTTGAATCAATTGGAATTTTGAGCAGAAAGTTATAGCTTAAAAACCAAACAGGTGTAGAAGATAACACAAGTTCAGCATCATCTTCAACTTCCTTTCAAATTTCAAGTGGGGATCAACATCAAATCTGTTCCAGCTTATCTAATAGGCTTATCTCCTCCCTTAGCTTCAGAAGAAAGCTAACAACTTAGCTTTAAAGCTAAGCCATCCCTTCCCCTATAAATAAAGTAGACATCTTCCATTTCCGGCACCCCGATTCCCTCTGGAGAGCTAAGGAGAAAGAAGAAAAGAATGGTTGTTGTGCAACCATTGTTCTTGCTTTGGTTGTAGTTTAGTACTTCCTTGCTTTCTCTCTAGCCCTTTAAGTGATCACTTCCCCCTTTAATTTATGCTCTATGCTAGTAAGTAGTTAATTATGTTCTTTAAATTTCTGCACTAGTTTATTATTCCTTATATTTCTTGCTCTCTCTTTAGTCTTTCAAAAAATATTAAGATTCGTTATAATTTGTCTCAACATGCTGATTTGCTTTCCTTTATGCATAAAATATATGTAGATTTTGATTAAATTTTCTTTTCATTACTTGGTTTCTTTCTTTTTAATCTTGTTTATATAATGGATCATATTAATAAACTATATGTACTGTCTCATGTATATAAACTATATGTATTGCATTGACTTAAGTTTATGATCTCATACATTTTTTATATTCGGCCTTTAGTTTGATATTCATGCTTAAATGTTGAGTTTGCTTAAACCTTTGGTTTATTGTCCTATGCCTAAGTTTCATTTTCCTCCAACATGCTTAAACTCTTGGTTGCTATCACATGCTTGATTTTCCTTCTAACATGTTTAAACTTTCGTTTTCTACCACATGCTTGATTTTCTTTTTTCCTCCAACATGCTCAAATGTTAGTTCTTCATCACATGCTATATACTCAAATTCCTTTTGTATGCCAATCCTTGATCTTTCCTTTATATGTTGAATTTGTTCTTATAACACACGCTCAAATGTTGATTTTGCTTGATTTTCTTGTAATACAATGCGTTTTCACAAGAAATTAATGTAATAACATTCCCTAATCCCATGACACATGACATTCAAATTTTCTAAAGTTTCGGTGATATACTTGGATGAACATGTCTAGATATCTCATTGATGTTCCTTTTACATCCTTAGATGAACACTTCTAGGTAGTTGTTTTACTCTCTTTTTTAAATGCTTAGACAAACATGTCTAAATATTCTAATTTTCTCTAGATGAACATGTCTAAGTGATTTTTCTTTACTTTTTTTTTTTTCCATAACTACTTGGATGATCAAATATTGTTAAACGTTTTGTTTTTTTCTTTGCAATTGTGTGGATGACAAATAACATGACAATTCTCTGTTTTCCTTCACATGCTTGGATGAACACTTCTAAGTTATTTTTTACTTTTTATAACATGATTGGATGAACATATCTAATTTTCTGATCTATCAAACATGCTTGGATGAACATGTCTAAGCTAGGAATTCTCTGTTTTACATTAAATTCTTGGATGAACATGTCATTACTTTCATGCTTTCTTTACATTTACATTGTTATCTAACAAATTTCATTTTTTGTTTCTCTTTACATTAAATTCCCCAACACATGTTTGTTTACAATTCTTGCAAATTAACATGTTTATGTGAATTTGAATTTTTAAAATTTTTTGTGGTAAAAGAAAAAAAAAACAATTATTTTTTGACGAGTTTTATATTTTTCATGAAAATTACGTCAAAATTTTTCTAAAATGGTTTATTAATGTTGATGGTGCATCTTCAGAGCAAGATAATTTTTCCAGTGTGGGAGTTACCATTAGAGACAGCAATGGTCAAGTTGTGGCTGCTCTTTGCTTGCCACTCTAGTCTTATTACTCTGCTGAGCTTATAGAAATCTTTGCATTAGAACAAGGTGTCCTTCTTGCTCAAGAACTTTAGTTGGGATGCACGGATGCAGCGCCAGAGGAGTCGCACCAACATCCGACGCGGCGACGTGTGAGAGACGCCGCAGACCGCGCATCGGTGCCATGTCGGGCAGCGTTTGCCACGTATTTTATTTTCCCCAACTTGCATTGACGCGACTCAAACTTGGGCCGATTTGCGCCGACCCGGCCGCATCCGGCGAAATCGCCAAAATGGCTGATTTAGGCCGAAACAGCTGATTTAGGCCGAAATCGTGCTCTCTCTCACATCGACAAGGCCGATTTGCACTGGTGGTAGCTCTCTCTCATTCTGTCACTCGTCTCTCTGTGCTCTTTGCGGTGTAAGAAGCTGTTGAGGTCGTTTGGGGCTTAATTCCACAAATAGATTTTGATTTCATTAGACATTTGATAAAGAAAAAGAGGAAAAAATCAGCTCACTTTGGCTTTTCTTTGCCTTCACTCTCTGCCTCTCTGCCTCTGATCTCCGTCTCCCCTGTGAGACAGCTACTTAGTCACTTCATTCAAACTATAGGTATATGTTTTAGTCACATCATTTTTTTAGTTATTATCTACTCTTTCTGTTAAATTTGGTATATATTTATATAATGTGAAAAAATATGCTTAGTAATATATTAAAAATATAAATAAAAATATTTTTAATAATTTTTTAATCGCTTAGTCCTACTGCACCTGCACCCGCACCCAAGTCCCGAAATGCACCCGCTTCATAGAACTTCAGTTGCCTCGGGTTGTCTTTGAATCAGACTCTTTGGCTGTCATTCAAGCAATCAATGATAAGGCTATGGGAAGCACCTTTGGACACCTTATTCAGGGAATTCTTCAGGTCTGTCATTCTCTCGAGTTTTGCCATTTCAAGCACTTAAGCAGAAACCACAACACAGTGGCTCACGAAATTGCTCAATATGCTCGAAGAACTGGAAGCCATCAAATTTGGAAAGGCGTTGCTCCTTCCTTTGTTCTACCGTTTCTGCATTCCGATATGGTGTATCTTGTATGTTCTCTGTCCTGCGTAGCAGGTTTCCATGTATGTCTGTTATTGGTTTAATGAAGTTTTATTCCCTTTCAAAAAAAAAAAAATGTTAAGTTACTCATACAATCACGATTTTTAAGATCAAACTTTTTTTATTCCGTATATAATATATACATTATTAAGAAAATTGCAAATTCCAAAGGGATCGCAATGAGCATAGCAGCGCATTTGACTGAACAATCGCAATCTACCATTCTAGGCCCATGCCTTTCGACTGACTCTTACTGGAATGCATACATTCAAAATTGCTTAAATCTCTATAACTCAAGAAAATTGAATTTCTAACGAAGAGTCATCAAATCAAAAGACGCAAATTCTCCACGAAAACAAAATCAATAAGGATGTACAAGAGCCGAATTCATTAAGCTAAAAACACAAAAAGAGATTAGAAAGAAGAAGAAGATGAGAATGCGTGGTGGTGATTTACTGCTTCACTAAACTGACATTGACATTATCAAATCCTCACTGCATTTACATGGTTCTCTAATAGAGATTCTCATGCTGCTCAGCTCCTAGTTCACAGCTTTCCTTTGAGTCAATCACTGATGCCATTCTTTCTGTGAGTGTTGGCAAGCAAGAGTCCAGGGGCAACCAGCAAGCTCCACTATTGCTCCATGGAGACTCCAAGGCTACCAGAAAGAGATAGAGAATCACAAGAATTGAGATTGCAAAAGATAGACAGACCTGTTCATTGAAACTAGGCAGAACCATTTTGAGAGAGAGAGAGAGAGAGAGAGAGAGAGCTAGATTGTTGGATGGAAGAAAAGAAGGAAATGGAGGTCTTTATATATAAGAAGAGAGAGAAATTTTAGTTCAATGAACATGTTAGCTAGGCGCGATGGCATTGGTTTTGTGTGGTGTGAGAGAGAGAGAAAAGGTAAGAAACAGGGGGTGGTGGATCTGACTGAAGAAGATATGAGTAGTAGTCAGAAATCAGGGTCATGAGAGGAAATACCTGCGGACAATGCATTGCATCTCTCATGTGGGGGGACTACTTTTTTATATTCATGAACATGTGGGGACTAATTGACCTGTAGCTTTGCTTTATGAATTTAGTACTTCACACGTTCAGTTCATGCATGTATCATGTATATGCACTCCAAATTGGGTACTTGAACAGTGAATATACCTAATTACTCGAAAAAGAAAAGAAAAGTGAATAACTTGTATCTGACCACAAAATTATTATAAGTCGTTTTTTTCAAATGGGGGGATTATTTTAGGCTGATACTTAGCTGGATTGAGATCATGTGATGTGATACTGTCCATGGCTCCTAAAAAAAAAGTTGGTTTTTTTTTTTTTTTTTTTTTTTTTTTTGCACTTGCACCAAGAGAGCAATTAATGGGCGGCTCCATGACCAGCCCAGGGGTTCAAATGAAACCCCTGACTTGGTTCCAAAAGAAACATCATATATTATTTTTAATTTTTTTTTTTATCTTTATAATAAAAATTTTGAACATCCTTACCTTAAATTTTTTGTTAAGCCCAATTGAAATAAGTTTGAATATGATCCTTAATTTTTATGTTTTCTTAGTTTTTCTCTATGTCTAATCAAGTAGTTTGATAAGTGCTTTACATATTTTTAAGTCCAAGAAATATTTTTCTACACTTCAAAAGCAAAAATTTATTACAAGAGTATTATTTTTCTTAGTTTCACGCTTACTCTCTGTTAGAAGTATGTGTGGTTAAATGATTAAATTTACTGTATTCCAATAGCTTAAATTTTTGGGACAATTGGTAATTGAACACTCTCAACCATACTCCTAAGTGTATTACTATTCTTATTTATTTTATATTTTTTTATTCAATTGATATAACTTATAAATATAATAATTTATTATTAATTTGTTAAAAATGTATGATCAGTTATTTAATTTTATTTGTTTATGTGTCCAATGATTATTATCTTAAAGAACTTTAAATTGTTAGTAATTTTTTAAACTATTGTATAATATAGTTGTATTGTATATAAGGTGAAAGTTGTATATATAGAAAAACAAACAAAACAAAAAAAAAAAAAATTATTTATCTGATTTTTTATTCATCTATCCATTACCAACAAATTCCTGACTCCGCCATTATTGACTCCCTAGAAAAAAATCTTGGAGCGGCCACTGATTTATACATGATATATTGGAAACCAAAATTGGATGGTTCACTATAACCAAGAGACCAAGGGGGCTCATATTCACCGCATCCGCCAAGGAAATCAATGCTTGGATTTTTGGGCTAAGAAAGGAGCTTTTATTAGAAATAGTTTTATTTTGTATCTGACGTTCTCATTCTTGTATTTGTATCAGCTATTAGCTGGCACTTGGAGTGTTATGTAACTTAGATTTTGTATTATTTAATCTGTTTAATCTAATTTCTATCATTTTAACTAAAAAAGAAAAAAGAGAGACCATGGTGGCTATTGATGGTTGTATCTAAATTTGATTATGGGTAAATTGGAACTCGAACAATTTAAAAATCATGTTAAAATATTTCAATCTTAAATGACCTGCTTTCAACTTGTGGCCCAATTAGCACTGCTTGCCCATTTGTGGCCCCGCCTGCCTCCCACTATATATTTATATTTACTATAATTTATGGGTTGAGTTTAAATTACACCTACTGTAACTCTAAGCAATGTTACACCACTCAATATTTTTTAATTGGATATGAATATTGACAAATCCACGGTTAGATTACATTATCTTCGTATATTCTTCATACTTACAAAATTTCGAGGTGATCAATTGATTAATATCCATGTCATCAATCAATTGTTAAAATTCAATTTTTGTAATTTAAAATAATGCATAAAAGATAAGTTTATAGATCAAATGATAAATAACATCTGATTGATATGAAAATTGGCATGCATGTTAAGAACATATAGAACATGTAATTCAACAGTTGGATTTTCAAAATATTAATTCAATAACAAGTTATTGAGTGGTGTAACATTGTTTAGAGTTACACTAGGTGTAACTTGAACCCAACCCATAATTTATTACTTATATATTTCTTCAAATATATATATATATATTTAGATTGTAAATATTTTTGTGGGGAGTGGAAACCCAAATTTATGTATTGGGCCCAAGGCCCTATTTGAAAGTTACTGTGTGTTCGAAGAGGCGAAAGTTGTTGAGAAGGAGTTCGCATGAAAGAAAGATACCTGGAAGTGAAGGGGATCAGTTTGAAGAGAGCACCAATGGTCCGAAGAGATCATTCTCCTTGGATGTAAAGATTCTTGGTCAAGCAAATATCTAGAGGGTTCGAATAATCTTACTAATGACTTCAGCAATTTGGATAAGTTTTGGACATGCATGGAGATAAGAATAATGAAGAAATATGTAAAAGGAAAAGTTGCCACCGCCACATTAAATGCACTGCATTTGCTTTTCTGGTTGCATTAATGTGGAGAAGACCCCTGAACAGTGTCATCCTAGCTACTACCACTCACAGAAAGCTAAAGAAGAGATCTAACATGACACATACTCAAGTGGACACTTAGATGAAGAATAAGTGGACGATGAAGATGATGAGGAAGGATGCTACATAAAGAAAAAGCCTCTGGAGGAGAAGAGGGGAGGGTTTTGGAGAGTTGTATTCATTTTTCATTCAATAATATTTCTCTTCGGACATCAAATTGAAAAGCCTTGAAGTGTGTTTTTTATATCAGTTCCTTCTTGAACACCATAGTTAACTATTGTTTAGTTCATAATCAGCTTAACTCTTTTACCCATTCTCTACAAATTCATTGTTTTGGGTCGAGTGTGCTCATAATCCAAACATTTTGGGCTCGGGCTACAAAAATAGACCCTACAATTGGCGCCGTTTGTGGGAAGAGCTTGAGCGAAAGTGGAAGCAACAGTTGATAATGGCTGAATCAGGGCAACAACCAGCAGAATCTAGGGTGTCCCAACACATAGACCCTTTTCTTAATTTAGAGCAGAGACAAGATCGTGAAGGCAGTGTGCATACTACGCACCCTGAGCGGAGCTAACCACATGGAGGAAGTCACGTGTCTCATGTAGAGAAGAACCACAATATGCAACTGGAAATTGAGAGGCTAAAGAGGGAGTTGCGCCATGTAAAGAGGAAACAGATTTCTCCGCATTCTGATGAAGATTTGGGTGACGAGCAAGATGTCACTTACAAGCAGAGATCTCGAACACCAATCAATGAATCCTTTTCCTATGAAGAGGAGCACTGTCGCAAGAGGCAACCTCGAAGCCCATCACGTGGAGGTGTAAGGAACGATGCTATGAGTAAAGCCTTGAATCAAATCTCTAGGTCACCCTTCACGCATAGGATTGAAGGAGCGAGACTTCCTCGGCGTTTTAACCAGCCAACCTTCACCATTTATAATGGTAAAACGGACCTTGTGGAACATGTGAGTCACTTTAATCAGAGGATGGCTGTCTATTCCAGAGATGAGGCTCTGATGTGCAAAGTTTTCCCCTCCAGTCTGGGACCGGTTGCAATGAGATGGTTTGACAGCCTAGAAGCATACTCCATCGACTCCTTCAGAGAGCTTACTCAAGCATTTGGTTCTCGTTTTGTCACATGTAGAAGAGTGGCTAGACCCCTGTCTTTACTGCTATCCTTAAGCATGCAAGAGGGTGGGACTTTGAAAACGTATTCAGATAGGTACTGGGAGATGTTTAATGATATGGAAGGAAATTTTGATGGAATAGCCCTTAGCACGTTTAAGCTCGGCCGCCCCACTGACCATGGTTTGAGGAAGTCCTTAACTGGCAAACCAGTAACTAACATGCGTCAGCTCATGGACCGTATTGAAAAATATAAAAGAGTTGAAGAAGATCAATAGCAAGGGAAGGGAAAGGATAAGGTTATCCCCTAAGAGAGGAGGGATTTCAGGTCGGACCGTTACGATAACAACAAATCACGGAGAGATTTCGCTGGGCAGTCAGGATTAACAAACCTTCAAGCAGTTAACACTGTATTCAAAGAGCTAGTACACCAGGTTTTGGAAAAAGTTAAGAATGAATCATTCTTCAAGTGGCCTAACAAGATGGGGGGGGGGGGGAACCCTGAAAGGCGTAACCATCATCTTTATTGCCAATACCACCAAGATCATGGGCATACCACAGAGGATTGGAGGAGTTTGTGGGATAATTTGGACCACCTGATCCGCGAAGATAAATTGAGACACATCTTGCATCACTCTAGTGGCCGAGGAAGTCAGGTGAATTCTGAACCCCAAAGGAATGACTTTTCAAAGCCTCAATTGGAAACTATCAACGTCATCTTCGCCGCACCAGGGAGAACAGGATCCTGGCCGTCCAAGGTTATGTCAGTAGCCTGGTTACTGGTAGGGGACTTTGGCTAAGATCCGAAGAGAGCTAGAGTGGATATTCAACCAATTTTAGGCTTCTCGGACGAAGACAAGATTGGAACTATCCAACTCCATGATGACGCTTTAGTAATCACCCTAAGAATTGGAGGATATAATGTGAAGAGGGTAATGGTGGACCAGGGTAGCGCGGTAGAGATAATGTACCGTGACCTCTACAAGGGGTTGAACCTAAAACCTGATGACTTAACACCATACAGTTCTCCCCTGGTTAGCTTCGAGGGAAGAATCATCACCCCAAAGGGCCAAATACGGTTATCTGTACAGACTGGCTCGGAGGTAGTGGAGGTGGATTTCATTGTTGTAGATGTGTATTCCCTTTATACGGCAATTGTAGCCAGACCTTGGCTCCATACGCTAAGGGCTATTTCCTCTACTTTGCATCAAAAAGTTAAATATCCATCCAAAGGGCAAGTTTGTGAAATCCGGGAGGATCAATCCTCGGCCAGACAATGCTTAGTGGCTGCCATCCAACACAAGCCCGAAACAAAGTCCTCGGCCAGGGCCGAGAGAGATTTATAGCAGTTAAAAAGTCAGGTATCGCCTGATGAAGATCCAGATGAGGGCGTTAGATGTGAAGATTTAATAAAAGTTCTAATTGGAGACAATCCCGAAAGGTTCTTTCAAGTCAGATCTTAGATGCCTCTATTAGAAAGGGAGGAGCTAGTAGATTTCCTTAAAAGAAACCTTGATGTATTTGCTTGGAACGCCTACGAGGCTCCAGGAGTGGATCCAAAATTCATTTGCCACCATCTGAAGGTCAACCCATTGATCACCCCTAAGAAGCAACCTCCTCGGCGCCCATCTAAGGAGCATGCTAATGCAATAAGAGAAGAAGTAACAAAGCTTAAACAAGCTGGAGCTATTAAAGAGGTTTTTTATCCTGAGTGGCTAGCAAACATTGTGGTGGTGAAGAAGAAGAATGAAAAATGGCAAGTGTGTGTAGACTTCACTGACTTAAATAAGGCTTGTCCTAAGGATCCATTCCCTATGCCAAAAATTGATCAATTAGTAGATGCCACTGTTGGCCACCCTCGGATGAGTTTCTTGGATGCCTTCCAAGGTTACCATCAAATATCGCTAGCCTTGGGTGATCAGGAGAAGACTGCATTTGTCACTCCTATTGGTAACTACCATTACAAGGTGATGCTTTTTGGTTTGAAAAATGCAGGATTTACTTACCAAAGGATGATGACGAGGATGTTTGAGCCACAGTTGGGCAAAAGTATCGAAATCTATATAGATGACATGGTGGTGAAAAGCAAGATCGTTTCGAAGCATGTAAACGATCTTGAAAACATTTTTGAAGTTCTAAGAAAGCATAAGCTACGTCTAAACGCCTCCAAATGCTCATTTGGTGTGGGGTTAGGCAAGTTCTTGGGGTACATGGTGACTCACAGGGGAATTGAAGTTAACCTCGATCAGATAAAGGCTATCCACAATCTACAAGCTCTTCGGAATCTCAAAGAAGTTCAGAAGTTGAACGGAATGATTGCTGCCTTATATCGATTCATCTCCCGATCAGCAGATAGGTGTAGACATTTCTTCTCGTTGATCAACAAGTGGAAGGGATTTGAGTGGATTGAAGAATGTGCTGTGGCCTTTCAGCAACTTAAGGACTATCTTGCTCGGCCACCTATCATGTCCAGTCCTGAACCAGATGAAGTCCTGTTTGCCTACATTGCTGTGGCTCTTTGTGCTGTGAGCTTGGTGTTAATACGGGCAGGCACGGTGTGCAAAGGCCGGTTTACTATGTAAGTAAGTCGCTGCATGAGGCCGAGACTCGTTACTTGCCACTGGAGAAGGCTAGCCTGACAGTGGTGCTTGGTACACAGAAACTCCCTCATTATTTCCAAGCTCATATGGTCATTGTTCTCACCCATCTCCTGCTCAAGACTATACTCCGAAGTGCTGATTACACTGGGAGGATTGCTAAGTGGGGCATGATCTTGGGGGCTTTTGATATCAAGTACATGCCTTGCACATCGGTTAAGGGCCAGGTCCTTGCAGATTTGGTGGTCGAGTTCATGGAGCCTAGGGTAGAAAAAATAACGCCAACTTCGGACATGGATGAAAAATCGGTTAACATGATTTTTCAACAAAGCCCCTTGCATTGGGAAGTATATGTGGATGGTGCAGTGAACCAAAAGGGTTCTGGAGTGGGGCTAGTGCTGATATCCCATGAAAAAATCATCATTGAAAAGTCGCTAAGATTGGATTTCTCAGCAACAAACAATGAGACAGAGTATGAAGCTCTACTAATGGGAATGGCTATGGTTCCAAGAATGGGAGGAAAGTCAGTGGAGGTGTTCTTGGACTCGAGATTAGTCGTTAGCCAAGTACAAGGTGAGTTTGAAGCGAAGGATGAGAGAATGTAAGGATAATTGAGCCGAGTTAAGCGTCTGCAATCAGAGTTTGAATCTTTTAATTTGTTGCATATCCCCAAAAATGGTAATGCGCATGTTGACTCTTTAGCCACGCTCGCTACTTCTTCGGCACAAGGCTTGCCGAGGGTTATCCTCGTTGAGGACATGCATGGCCCTATAGAAGCACGAAGAGAGGTAGCCCAAGTTCACTAAATCAGGGCCGAACTCAGTTGGATGGATTCTATAGTTAAATTCTTGAAGGAGGATATTTTGCCCGAAGAAAGGGGCGAAGCTGACAAAATTTAGAGGAAGGCGACCAGATTTTGGCTATCCGAGAACCAAAAATTATACAAACGTTCCTATTGAGGACCGTACTTATTATGCATACATCCTGAAGCAGTTGAGTTATTACTGGAAGAGCTACATGAATGAATCTGTGGGAGCCACACTGGAGGTAGATCCTTGGCTCACCGAGCCATTACCCAAGGTTACTGGTGGCCGAATATGCAAAAAGAAGCCCATGAATATATCAAGAAGTGCGACCAATGTCAACAGTTTGCCCCAAACATTCATCAGCCAGGGGGAACCCTTAATCTGCTATCCAGCCCGTGGCCCTTCAGTCAATGAGGTTTAGATATCGTGGGTTTATTCTCTAAAGTCACAGGAAACAGGAAATATCTTCTGGTCGGCATAGACTATTTTACCAAATGGGTTGGAGCTGAACCTCTGGCCAATATCAGAGATGTAGATGTACAGAAATTTGTGTGGAAGTATATTGTCACTCGGTTTGAGACTCCTCATACTCTCATTTCAGACAACGGCTTACAGTTCGATAGTAAAGTGTTCAGGAGTTATTGTGGTGAACTGGGAATCACAAACAGATACTCCACCCCTGCTTATCCCCAGGGTAATGGGCAAGCAGAAGCAGTTAACAAGGTCATAGTTAATGGTTTAAAAAAGAGACTAAACGATGCAAAGGGCAAATGGGTGGAAGAGCTGCCACACGTACTGTGGGCATACAGAACTACACATCGTAGGTCTACTAGGGAAACCCCCTTTTCAATGACCTATGGAGCTGATATTGTCATACCTCTGGAGACTGGGTTCCCAACTATGAAAACTAGTTTGTTCAGTCTGAGTAGCAACAATGAGCAGCTAGAAAAGAGTTTGGACCTGATTGAAGAACGGAGAGAAAATGAAATGGTCCGATTAGCACATTACCAACAAAAGCTCAGGCAGGGCTATGATGCCAACGTAAAGTTAAGGCCTCTAGAACCCGGCGATTTGGTACTCAAGAAACTTGTGGGCACTGCAAAGAACTCAGCTTGGGGAAAGTTAGGGCCCAACTAGGAGGGGCCATATCGTATTACTTTAGGAGCTGGCATTGGGGCATATTTTTTGGAAGATTTGGATAGTTATGTAATACCACGCCCTTGGAATGTAAACAACCTTAAAATGTATTATTATTAATCAAGTCTTTACTTTAATCATTGTGCCAATTTATTATGTAAAATCTTTGGACCTCTCCTAAGTGTTTAAACTTAAATCCAATCATGCCTGAAGTCCTTGGACCAGATGATTTGAGTTAGTTAACACTCGTTTACAAGTCTCTTAAGTGTTTAAACTTAAATCCAATCATGCCTGAAGTCCTCGGACTAGATGATTTAGGTTAGTTAACACTCGTTTACAAGTCTCCTAAGTATTTAAACTTAAATCCAATCATGTCTGAAGTCCTCGGACTAGATGATTTGGATTAGTTAACACTCGTTTACAAGTCTCCTAAGTGTTTAAACTTAAATCCAATCATGCCTGAAGTCCTCGGATCAGATGATTTGGGTTAGTTAACACTCGTCTGCAAGTTTCCTAAGTGTTTAAACTTAAGTCCAATCATGCATGAAGTCTTCAGATCAGATGATATGGGTTAGTTAACACTGTCTTATAGTCATTATCAAAGTTCAAATTTAACAAATCATGCTTAAATAACTTCATTTTGTAGTCTTAAATATTGAAATAATCCGAAAATCCAAGAAAATCTGTAATATCTTCACATCATTCATTGCATTTTATGTTCGTTAATAACTCTTGTATGACCTACTTCTTCTAGTATTTGAATAAGGTGTTTACATCACTGGTCTGATATTGTTATTAAGTCTGCTTGTACTACAATAGTAGATTTCATAACAAGTATGACGAAAATAGAAAATAGAAAATAGAAGAATAATTTCATTAATTAAAATGAAAGTACATTGCAATCCCTTACATAATAATAATAATAATAATAAAAACTAATACAAGTACAAAATAGAAATCCCTAGGTGTCTAAGTCTTCATCTGAGAAGCCAAAGGGTCAGCAGCATGGCTGGGCTGGGTGGCAACATCCATAATCTGATCCTCAGCCTGCTTGCCCTGGTCTCCAATCTGACCAGACTCTTGGGTGCTTTAGTAGGATCAAGAAGGGTCTGGTCGACTACCGACTGCTTCGGAGCTTTTGTCAGTTTGCAGATGTCTGGGTGGTAGAAAACGCTCTTAGGCTGCCTCAAGTCAGCCTCTAGAGGGACTCTAGCAGATTCAAGGGCTTTATCCCAAGTTACATCACAATATTCTCTGCAGACCTTCGCGAACTCCTCAATAAGTCTGAGTTGGGTCTTCTCCACCCCAAGAGTATATGCTGCCTGTCTCTCAGCCTCCACTGCCTCTTTGGCCAGCTGAGCAGCTTTCTCAGCCAACTGAGCAGCTTCCCTGGCTTTCTTTAGTTCAGCACGAAGACCTTTGACTGACTCTCTCTTTGTCTCCAGATTGATCTTAATCATACGCAACTACTTGCGTTGGTCTTCGGCTTGCTTTTCAGCGGTCCTCAGGCCAGCATCAAGATTGTCCCTTTGGCTTGTCATATCTCTCAGCTGCTCGGACAGCCGAGAGTAATCTTCCTTCAGACTACCCAGGGATTTTTTGACCTTAGACCGAGTGTGAGCCTCGGCTTGGGCTTCATTAAAAGTTCTTTTATTCCACTCTTCGGCCACGTAAACTTGCTGGGTAACCTGTATAGTAGAAGAAAGAATTTCAAAAAAAAAAAAAAAAAAAAAAAAAAACTAATTAAATTATTAATCAACATTTTAATTAAAAAAATGGACTGGTTCACTTGCCATGGCTAAATCCCTTTTGAGGGATAAGAAGAGTTCATACTGGCTGAAGCGCCTGTAAGACTCCATATCCTTCGGAAGGAGGAGTGGCTGCTCCAAGGCTTCAGCAACCAAACCTGTCCTCCCCCAATGGTAATTCCTGAGGGAGGTATCCCAGGGGATGGGAGCACCGTCTAGCTCAAGCTTAGGGGACCAGGTGCGCGGCCGTCGGCGCACCTCAGCGGCAAGAGCTTCGTCTCGACTCTTGGTGGACGAAGCCCTTTTGTTCCGCTGGCCCTTATCTACCTTCTGTTGCTTTGCCCCTTTTGTAGGCACCACCTCTCTCTCTTCATCGATCGTAGTGGGCCTCTTCTTCTTCATATCTGGCAATGGTTTTAGGCCGAGATCAGAAGGAATTTGAGGAGGTGGTGGAGGAAGACTAACAATTGGCTGAGACGTCCTAGTCTCTTTGGGCCCAGCCTTCTTGTTCCTATTCTTCATCAGATTGTTCAAGCTCGCCATGTCGTCTTCTTTGTTCGAAGAGACTTTTGGAATAGCTGTTATTAAGATAGGAGGGCGGACACTAGATTGCCTGTTAACTTCCTCCTCAGCGTTCGAAACGCGTATCACTCGAACCTCTTCTGAGACCTCTCCGAAGGTAAATTTGTCAATTTGCTCTTCGAGTGATGAAGTCGAAGAAGCAAAACCCTTGCCTTCTGCTGTTGGCTCGAGGGGAATCTGTTGAACTGGCTGGACGAGCAGCGGTACACCTTGCGGGTTTGGATGTGGCACAGGGGAAAGATCGAACGAAGCCAAAAAATCTTTTCGAGCAACGTTGATGCGGTTAATGCGATGGTCTCCTTGTCTTATTGCGTTGCCGACCGGTTGAAAATCGAACGGTTTGGGCGTGTAACCAAGAATGAGGGGAACCGACCAGAGTTGCCCATCTTCACTCACAAAAATTTTCGATCGTAGTAGATAGTTGAGCGCGGCGGTGTTTGTGAGACTCAGCCGAGGAGAAACGTGGTTTTTATCTGTCAACATCACAACAGAACTTAGTCAGAAACTTGAAAATAATAAAATAGAGAGGACAAAATTGTTAAGAAACGTCGATCCTAAATCTACTGTTACCAAACCTAAATCTAGGATGCCCCCACCTGGCTCTCCTGGTTGGGTTGGGCAGTGAAGACCATCATGCCACGTGCCCGAGACGATCAGATAATCGTCTTTCATCCCTTTGTTAGATTTGGGAAAGCAGGAGAGGAGCCTAACAGCGTCGGATCGGGATTTCAGATAATATCCCGCTCCTTTCTGACTGTGGCACTCGTATATATGTACCACGTCCCACTAGGTGAGTCCCAATCCCAGGTGACGATTTAAATCGTCAATGGCTCCTAAAATTCTAAAGACGTTAGGCGCACATTATTCAGGGCTAAACCTATGGTTTCGAAGGTAATTAGTGGTGATGGGGCCCATGGGGATAGTCATTCCTCCTTCTAGGAAGGCGATGATGGGGATTATCACTTCACCCGACTTCCGATCTGTTAGTATTCTTTCTGGAGAGCAATATCTCAAACCCACATCTTCAGGTATGCGGTATGTGGCCCTAAACTAATCTATCTGAGCGGGGCTGTCCACCAGATACTGAAATCTACCCATCTTAGATAAACAAGAAAGAGGAGACTCTTAACGCAGTGACTAGGGAACGACTACTCGAAGGCCAAGGAAGGTGTCTGAGGAGAAGATGAAAGATTTGAGTGTATGAGAACTTACACGAACTAGATCGGATAATGATCTTTAAACTCGTAGAGATTCTTGCAGATTCTGGATTTGATGATTGAAGAGCTCGGTGGATTTGAATGCTTTAATTCACTGAAAAGTCTGAGAATTTGTAAAGTAAAAGAGGAAAAGCCTCTTCTGGTGCTTTATATAGAGACAAACGAAGGGGTAGGAGTCATCCCGCCCAAATTCCGAGGAAGAACCACGTCCGTTGGATCAGTAGTCCACCGTTAGATAACAGAGACAAAACGTCGCCTAGAGTAATTAATAGTGCTTTGGGAATATTGAAATGGCAGCAGCAGTTATGAAGCACCTAAATCTATGCTCCTACACGACTCAGATATTTTTGTATTTTTGACTTTTCCTTTGTAGCAAATCAAAATCCTATTTTTTTCTCCTCGGATGTGAGGGAAAAATTAAAATTTTGAGGGGCTATTGTGGGGGGTGGAAACCCAAACTTATGTATTGGGCCTAATGCCCTATTTTAAGGTTACTGTGTGTCTGAAGAGGCGAAAGTTGTTGAAAAGGAGTCCGCATGAAAGAAAGATACCTGGAAGTAAAGGAGATCAGTCCGAAGAGAGTACTAGTGGTCCGAAGAGATTATTCTCCTCGGATGTAAAGATTCTTGGTCAAGCAAATATCTGGAGAGTTCGAATGATCTTACTAATGACTTCAGCGATCTGGATAAGTTTTGGACATGCCTGGAGATAAGAAGAATGGAGAAATATCTAAAAGGAAAAACTGCCACCGCCACATTAAATGCACTGCATTTACTTTTCTTGCCACATTAATGTGGAGAAGATCCTTGAACAATGTCATCCTAGCTACTACCACTCACAGAAAGTTAAAGAAGAGATCTGGCGTGACACATACTCAAGTGGACACTTAGACGAAGAACAAGTGGACGATGAAGATGATGAGGAAGGATGCTATATAAAGAAAAAGCCTCTGGAGGAGAAGAGGGGAGGGTTTTGGAGAGTTGTATTCATTTTTCATTCAATAATATTCCTTTTCGGACATCAAATTGAAAAGCCTTGAAGTGTGTTTTTTATATCAGTTCCTTCTTGAACACCATAATTAACTATTGTTTAATTTACAATAAGCATAATTCTTTTACCCATTCTCTACAAATTCATTGTTTTGGATCGAGTGAGCTCATAATCCAAACCTTTTGGGTTTGGGCTATAAAAATAGACCCTACAATTTTGTAAGAAAATTTATAATATAACTTTTAACATTTTTCAATAAAATTTATAATATAACTTTTAACATTTTTCAATAAAGTCAGTATTGACTCTGGGCCTATTATGCTCAAAGCCTTTTTTGTTGTGAACAACGTAAAAATGGGAAATAAAAGAGAAAAAAAATGAAGAGAGAAAATAAAATACATTATATAGGTCAAGCTGGGTTGAGCTTATACACGACCCATCTATCTTTCTTCCATTATTATTATTTTCTTTTTGTTACATTATTTTCTTTTTGTTTGTCCTGAATCTGCTCAAGAGGAGAAAAAATACATCATATTTTGGACATGAGTAACTTCTCACTCATAATTTGTGAGTCTTGTTCACTTGTGGGAACGTACATTGTGAGTGAGTAGTTCCATATATTTGATGTACCACATACCTCCTTCCTTTCAAGATGGGATTTGCTTCAAGAAAATAAAGCCAAAGCTTGGGTGTTAGCATGTCGTATGGTTTTCTCCAGTCCAATTTGGCTTGGGTCGACCCATGGATTAATATAGGAAAATTGGGTTGTCTAACTTTTAAATCCATCATGACAAAATTAAAATTAAATTGATTTACTTAGTAGCATTACCTTAAATTTCAAATTATATTGATTAAAAAAAAAATTAAACTATAGACTAAAATGCAAAATTCACCATTTATGTTTCACCAAAATTAATTTCAGTAATCTAACTTTATTTTTGTTCATTTCAATTATCTTGGTTTAAAGTTCATTTCATTAAGGTCTCTCCATTAAATTTTGTTAAATGTTGCTGTTAATTGTCAAAAAAAATTTCTTCAAATTTTTTAAATTAAAAAAAAACAATTAATGATTGAAAAATAATTTCCAAATATTTCTTTAAAATTTTTTTAATAGAAGTTGATAGAGAGGAACCCCAGCTCTTACCCCCCTACAAATATTTATATTTGTGGAATGACCATCACAACAAGAATGCACGGTGGTTCACACAAATAAATATTCTAAAACTTTTATAAAGAATAATTTGAGACCACGTATCTAAATCTCACCTACTATCAACATGATAAATTTTAAGCAAAGTACATATCAAGTGAGAAAATTACTCAATACTAGAAAAATATTAAAATTACTACCATTTTTACTACGAAGTATATAAACTAAGATAATAATAAATGTAATTAGTACCATATGTCCATAGCACAAAAATTTTGTTTGAATCACTTGTTTTTTTCCTTCTAAAAAAAAAAAATCACTTTTTTTGTGTTATATCCTTAGATTTTCGTTGCAATAATAGTAATACTTGTTCTTATCAATAAATGGCGTGCTGATTTATTACTAGAGATCTAGTTTTATATAGGAAGAACATAATACAATTGGGCATGACAAAGAGAATTCCTAAATTTAGAAGGAAAGTTATCATATGAGGGACCCAAATTTGGAGAAGCAAAAGTTAAGGCATTGGCATTGGCATTGCCCGTGAAATTGCCGTAGCGCCAAAAACACGCACTCCAAGACTCCAAGTCTTTATCCCTATCATATTCGTATGAGTATTAGGTAAAGCGGTTTTGTTCACAAAACTAGACCTCGAAAATTAGGTGTGTTAGGTCGGAGGAATTGCACATGCTTAATGAAATAATAAGATACTCGAAGACGTCTGAATATCATATGACATTGACACTTGATAGGTTGTAAAATATTCATTCCTAACTGAGTTTATTTAATAAGCTTGTATCACATATGAGTTCGGTACGTTTAATAAGTTGCAAGAGATTCTTCCGAACTGGTTTAGAGGAATCTACTTTTTGTATTTAATATAAGTTACAGACAAGACAGCAGAACATTCTCTGCACCCTACTAGGTTTGTCAGTCCAACACTCCCTGAAACTCTGTCTCTCATATTTGGATCATCTCAGCTCTCAAGGGTACTTGGTCGTCTACGACCAAAAGGTAACGCTTTTCTTCTTCTTCTTCCAAATTTATTAAAAGTTGGTACCGTTTCCTTTTTTGCAAGGATTTTTAGTGTGATTCTGAATTTCTGATTTTTTTTTCTTCTGGGGTTGTTTGTGTGGTTTTGATTAAAGCTTAATACTGTCTGTTAAGATTTCTGTGATTGCATCAGTTTGTGGTTCTAAATTGCAGTTTTGTTTTTTGATGCCATCGGCCAGCGCGCTATTAGTTTTTGTTTTTTGGTTATGAATTTGTCTAATTATAGTGTTATTTTGAACTGAAAGTCCTGACTTTTTTGCAGCATATAGATTTTATGTCAAATAGATTTTATGTTCGTCTAGTTTAGATTAGGGCCTCGTCTGGTAGTAGTATTTTGGTTTTGGATTTTAATATGAAAATTGTGATCTAAAAAGGTAGCAAAAACATGTGTAGCAAAAACATGTGTTTTGAGAACTCAAAATAATGTGTTTGGTATGATATTTTTATGACATTTTTTTTAAAACTGAAAACACGACTTTCTAAAAGCGAGCTGTTTTATATAAAAAAATTTATTGTTAAGAAAATAAGGTTTGAAAAGGTTGTACTTAGAAAAAGAATGCCATTTCAAAATATTATGTCAAACAGACACAAATTTATTTTTCTATTGCAGAGAAATCACTTGTTTTTCATGTAAGCCTAAGATTTTGGTGCCAAATTATTTAGAAAAAAAATGGGAAAACAATTACTACAGATACTTTTAATGTTTGGTTTCCACGTCTTTATTGTTTAATAATGTGGAAGACCACCTTTTTAGGGGTCCAATTATATATAGATATAAGACCCTGTTGACTTAGACAATGCACATTGACACAGAAGCAGCTATAGTCGTAAAACAGTTTTAAGAATGTTTTGGCTTGGGTCGACCCATGGATTAATATAGGAAAATTGAGCTGTTTAACTATTAAATCCATTATGACAAATAGAAAAATTCAAATTGATTTACTTAGAAGCATTACATTAAATCTTAAACTATATTGATTCTAAAAATAAATAAATAAATAAACTATAGGCTAAAATGCAAAATTCAACCTCTATGTTTTATCAATTAAAATTCATTTTAGTTTTCTAACTTTACTTTTGTTTATTTCAGTAATCTAAGTTTTAGGTTTGTTTAATTAAGATCTCTCCATCAACTTCTGTCAAATGCTGCGGTTAATTTTATATACATATATATATATATATATAATCTAAGTGTATGTATGTGAAACTCTTTTATGAAGACTTAAACTAGGACCTTTGTCTCCACATACTCTACAAACATTTATACTTATAGAGTAACTATCATGCCAAGAATACATGATGGCTCTCACAAATAAATATTAGAAAACTTTTATAGAAAATCATTGAAACCACATGTCTAAATTTCACCTACTACCAACATGATAAATTTTAAGTAAAGTACATACTGTGTGAGAAAATTATTCAATATTAGAAAAATATTAAAATTATTCAATATCAGAAAAATATTAAAATTACTACCATTTTTACTACGAACTATATATAAATTAAGATAATAATTAATATAATTAATATCATATGTCAATAACACAAAAAATTTGTTTGAATCACTTTTTTTCTTGTTATATTTTTATATTTTCGGAAAAAATTTTAGGTACTCTTGGAGTATGAAAAGATTGTGTTATTTTCTCTTACATTTATGATGAATTTTACTATGAATTTAGTGAATGTAGCTTACGATAAATATAAGAAGAGGGAGTAGAGTACTATTCTCTATATGCCAAGTACTTAAGAATTACACATATTTTCCTTGCAATGATAGTAATACTTGTTCTTATCAATGAATGGCGTAATGATTTATTATTAGAGATCTAGTTTTATATAGGAAGAACGTAATACAATTAGGCATGACAAAGGAAATTCCTAAATTTGGAAGGAAAGTTATGAGGGACCCAAATTTGGAGAAGCAACCGTTTAGGCATTGGCATTGCCCGCGAAATTGCCTTAGCGCCAAAAACACGCACTCCAGGACTCCAAGTCCTTATCCCTATCATATTCCTATGAGTATTAGGTAAAGCCGTTTTGTTCTCAAAACTATACCTCGTAAACCTGCAACAAATTCCTCCGACTCATCATGTGGATTAAGAAAACCATATTTTTAGTCGCATAATAATCAGGTATATGTGGGACGGAGGGACTACACATGCCCAAGGGAATAGTCGGATACTTATATCATATGATATCGGCACCTGATAGGTTGTAAAAGATTCATTCCTAATTAGGTTAGAAATAGTGACTTAACCTATTTAATAAGTAGTATCACATATGAGTTTGGTATGTTTAATAGGTCGTAAGAGATTCCTTTCTAACTAGTTTGGAGGAATCTCCTTTTTGTATTTAGTACAAAGTACAGACAAGACAACAGAACATTCTCTGTACCCTACTAGGTTTGTCAGTCCAACACTCCCTGAAACTCTGTCTCTCATATCTGTTTTATTTCAGCTCCCATGGGTCCTTGGTCGTCTACGGCCAAAAGGTAACGATTTTCTTCTTCTTCTTCCAAATTTATTAAAAGTTAGTACTGTTTCCTTTTTTTCAAGGATTTTTAGTGTGATTCTTAATTTCTGATTTTTTTTTTTCTTCTGGGATTGTTTGTGTGGTTTTGATTAAAGGTTAATACTGTGTTAAGATTCTGTGATTGCATCAGTTTGTGGGTCTGAATTGCAGTTTTGTTTTTCGGTTTTTTGATGCCATCGGTCTGCTATTAGTTTTTGTTTTTGGTTATGAATTTGTCTAATTATAGTGTTATTTTGAACTGAAATTCCTGACTTTTATGCAGCATATAGATTTTATGGTCGTCTAGTTTAGATTAGGGCCTCCTTTGGTAGTAGTATTGTGGTTTTGGATTTCAATGTGAAAATTGTCATCTAAAAAAGGTAGCAAAAACACGTGTTTTGAGTACTTAAATGCAAAAATATATGTGTTTGGTATAATATTTTTATGAAATTTTTTCAAAAATCAAAACACACGCTTTCTAAAAACAAGCTGTTTTATAAAAAAAATTTATGTCAAGAAAATAAGGTTTGAAAATGTTGTACTTTGAAAAAAAAAATGCAATTTCAAAGCGGGATGTCAAAGAGACACAAATCTATTTGTCTATATATTAGCAGAGAAATCACTTGTTTTTCATGTAAGCCTAAGATTTTGGTGCCAAATTATTTAGAGAGAAAAAAAGGGGAAAACAATTACTAAAGATACTTTTTATGTTTGGTTTCCATGTCTTTATTGTTTAATGTTGTGGAAGACCACTTTTTTAGGGGTCCAATTATATATGTAGCATAAGACCTTATGGACTTAGACAATGCACATTGAGACAGAAACAGGTACAGTCTTAAAATAGTTTTAAGAATGTTTTTTATTAGAGAAAGCCGGTCACTCCATAAATAATTTTAATTTAAAGCACAAGAAAAGTATTTTGATGCCTGATTTTGTTACATTTCTTGCATAGATCCTATGCTTCCATCCTTATTTTGTGATCCTCATGTCAAATTCTTTGGAATTTTTAGAAAATTGATGGTATGTGCACGTCATCAAGACTTTACTATCTTAACTGCCAAAGCTTTTTCATAATTATTTTTAGCCAAATAAGTCTAGCTATATAACAAATTTCATACCTTTTTTTACAACTACTGAAGTAGGAAATTATAATTGGTGTATAATAATAATAATGTCAATGGTGATAATTGGTGTATAATAATAATGATGTCAGTGGTGATCTCGAGTGAAAGTGATCTTGCACTAATCATAATCTGATGCCTCAAATATTAAAAAAATTGTGAAATATATTTTGTTGTAGCAGCATTGTTGATTTTTTGCTATGCCATATTTGATTCATTTGGTTTTAATAAGAAATTATAGGATAAAGTTAATGGACCCATCAAGCATTTTGTAACATTGACCTCAAAAAAATAGTTTTCACTCATATCTGCATTTTAGTGTAGTGACATTTCAATGATTGACATTTTCTCAACTTCAAATGCGCAAATTAAGCATACTCTTCTTTTCTTTAGTCATGACAACCTTCTTGTGGACTTGAGGACTTGAGGACTTTTAATTCCCTTAGAAACATTTTTAGACCAAATCATCTCTTTTGTTCTTCCACAAGTGATTGTTTATTTTTTATTGGTAAGCTAACTGATGGATTTTGAATCCAAGACCTTACACTCTATTTTGCTCATATAAGGAAAGGGCACAATTTGAGCTAGATTTCATTGGCCATAAGTGACTTAATTTATTCAACTCAGCTGAGTCCTCCTTTTCCCTTGGAAACGCTATATTTTTTTACTCTGTTTGGAATTCTTCTGTTGTAGTTGGTCTCATTGGATTTCCCAGAGTTTTCTCTTATTTTTTTTTATCTCTGCCTCTCTCTCTTGTTGCTTGTCCTGACTTGTGATCGGTTAACACAATGAAACAGTGACCATTACTCCAACAGCAAGAGATTCACTGGAAGAGAAAGCTCTAGTGGTATTATGAAGAGTGTGAACCCTTTGTCCTCAAAGAAGAATACCAGGGAGGATGAGCTTGCTAGACTAAGATCAACTGGCTCTCAACATGAAACAATTAGATCAAAACTTAAAAATATGGGTCCTATATGTAAGTCCAGAAAGGAGTCTGCTGCTGCTTTTCTCCAATCATCAATAGAAGAAGAGATTGATCTTGATATGCAGTTTGGTGAGGAAAAATGTTCTGATGATAGCACGTATACGTGGTTGTCATCAGATTGCACAACCCCTTCATCGTTTTTTGAAGAATACAGACTGTCTAGTTTATTTAATCCTTCTAGTGATGAGTTTTTAGGTTCAAGGTTGTCATTGTTGGCAAATTTAGTTAATGAATTAACTCCCTTTAACGAGTCTGCGAGAAAACCTAAGGAAGAGGCATCTTCAGCTCTTGAGAATATCATTCCAGACGCAGAGAAGACTTTTCAGAACAATTTGAATGAAGTAAATGTAGTTACAGGGCTATTGAGCTCAACGGCAAGTGATGCAAATGCAAATGAGTCCACTGTGAGACATTCTGAGAATGCTGTGTGTCAGTCCTGTGAGAACTCCAAAAGTTGTGACAACCCTTCAAGTCCTTTTGGCACCAAGCCTGATTCTTCTTCTCAAATTTTAGATTTGGAAAAAACAAGTTACTCAGTCTCTTTGATGAATCTTGATGGTGAAGATTCGAATTTGATTTCAGATAATAATCTGGAGTTGGATTACTTCCTATCTGGTTTTCCTAGCCCGTCGTTTAAGAACAGTTGGTGTTCTGAAGTTCCGTCATCTAGTTCTAGTGTTTCTTCGTTCACTGACTTAGGATATCAAAAATCAGCATATAGTACTTCATCTGAGCATGTTTCAGAAGCTACTTCAGAAGATTTCAATGCTGATGAACCACTTTTCTGGCCATACAAATGTAAATTTGATTGGAGTTCTGGGGAATCTTGGAAATGGTTTTGCCCATCACCTCGAAAGGATATACTAACTCCTTCCAACTCTGTTATTTACTCAGTCTCTTTGATGAATCTTGATGGTGAAGATTCGAATTTGATTTCAGATAATAATCTGGAGTTGGATTACTTCCTATCTGGTTTTCCTAGCCCATCGTTTAAGAACAGTTGGTGTTCTGAAGTTCCACCATCTAGTTCTAGTGTTTCTTCGTTCACTGACTTAGGATATCAAAAATCAGCATATAGTACTTCATCTGATCATGTTTCAGAAGCTACTTCAGAAGATTTCAATGCTGATGAACCACTTTTCTGGCCATACAAATGCAAATTTGATTGGAGTTCTGGGGAATCTTGGAAATGGTTTTGCCCATCACCCCGAAAGGATATACTAACTCCTTCCAACTCTGTTATTGTAAAATTCCCAAGGAAAAAAGTGGCACCCAAAGAAGGGTGTAGGAAAAGGCTTGTGTTCAGCTCAGGATCAATACCTTCAAGGAGTATGGAGTTGAAGCAAGAAGAAAACAACAAAGATGTCCACAGGATCAATACTGTACCCTCAAGGTTGAGCAAGTCAACAAAAAGATCAGCGAAAATTGTGCCCTTAGAAATGAAAGACGACATTATAGAACCAAAAGATAGGAAACTGCCTGTTCAGAAATTCGTTGGTGAAGATAATAATTTCTCAAAGGAAGTTTTTGCATCGAAGGATAAGCTTTCAATGGGAAAAGAAGATTTTGCATTGGATGAAGAACTTCCAATTGAGACATTGTTGGGCCTCGATGAATTTGATGGGCATGAGGGAATTGATTCTGGATTTGATGGAGATGTTTTCTCACTGGATGAGTTGCTACGTTAATTCGAGCACAATTTTGTTCTGATAGAGATAAGAGGACCTGACCAAATCCTAATCTACTTTTTAGAGGATGTGTTCCATTTCAGCCTACTAATTTTACTCCAGATATTTATTTTTTTTTCTAGTAGGTTTCATAGTGTTAGCCAGATATACAAATATGATATAGGAAGATATGCAATTTCTGTTACTTGAAAGAAGTCTCATAAATGTTTAAGCAATTTAGACATGCTTGGTGCTGCTTTCAAAATTGTGAATTTGAGATCAGTTTTTTTGTTCTAATTGCAGTTAGTCTAATTGCTGAAATTTCTGCACAATTTTAATGGAAAGTACTTTTTATGTGTTTGCTTCTGATTCTTTACTTTCATCTATTCCTAAATTTTCCCTTGGAATTGTTAGCCAAGTTTTATTCTTCAGACATTTTGTAATAAATCTAAATTTGTTCCAATGAGACCCTCTAAATGGTTTTATATTGAGTTCCTGCCCCAACCTGTCTTTGACAGCTCAAACAGAGTTGGAAGAAAATAAACAAACTAACAAAGTGTCTCTAGCTTTCCAGCAAATGCAGATCTTTGAGTTTCTCATGACAATTCTCAGGGAAACACTTGGGCTGAATTTTGTCTGTGTAATGATATATGCATGTTTATAAAATAGGGGTGTTTTATCATTTTTGTAATTCTGTAATTATTTGGATTAATACAGGACTTTTTCGAAAAATTTCTGTACTTATTTGCTATATTATGGTGGATGTCTGGGAATCGTAATATTTGGGTTTGTAATATTGCTGATCATTCATTGGTTGCAATGCCTGATAAGTATCTTTAAGAGTGCCTCTACTTCTGGCCAAAGAACAATCCAAATGAATGTAGAACTTGAAGATAATCTGACAGGTTTGCTAATGCTAGTTAGCAGAATTACCTCTTGGACATACCCAATACTAAGAATTTTTTTTACGATCACAGACATTAAGCACCACAAAAACGTGTCGCTACCATTGGACTATTACTTAACCCTTTAAGAAATATTTATGTTGAGCTTTTTACTTGCTTAGATAATTAGGTAAGGATCCACTACTCAATTTGTATAAAAAAAATTAGTTATGTTTTGGTTGACCTGCCCCTTGTATGGACCAGATTGGTCAGTCATTGGTGATCAACCAAATTCTTTTTTTGACCTAAATGCATAGAAAACTATCAAGAAATTCAATGGTTCAAGTTATCACATTTCACATTAGGTGATGCCTGAGGTGGATTTTCCTTTCCTAAAGAATTCTTCTTCGTAAATGTCTGTTTTGCTGTTAGTAAATAATAATAGCTATCATTATTTTCGAGTTGTGGAAAATTGTCCCCAATGTTTGAGCCCAAAATTTTCCTCTATGGGGAGAGCCAGAAGTGCCATAGAGTAAAAAGACTCTTGACTATTGTTAATAGTTAGTAAATATAGCTATATGATTTCAGCAAAAGAAAAAGAAAAAGAAAAAAGAATAACTATAGGGGTCTTTATAAAGTTTTATCTTACAGTGCTCTGTTGTCCCAATCTTACCCAACCTAGATAAGGAAGAGTTATTTCTAGTGCTTTTTTAATCAAGAAATATTGCAGTTGATGAGCAAAGGAGTCACTTGGTGGCCCTATTAAATCATGTCATCCAAGTGAACCAAAATTCGTAAAGTATATTAATTAATATTTTCACAGCTATTTGGTGACTTGATTAATTTGAAAATTTGACATTAATTTAACTTATTTCAAGAGCATGAATGAGTACATCCACTCGTCAGGCCCATATCTTTTGTGCATTCACTTTTCTTTTCTTTTTTATTTTTTATTTTATGAATAAAAATCCAATGAAATCTAACAAACATAGAATAAACCTTAACTAGGATTATCCTCCCTCAAAGGAAAAGACGAAGGCCATAACACACCATTCACATTTCAATAAAATATCCATCTATTTGTGGGTTCCAATAGTCCAATTAGCTTAATTGGTTAAAGCCGTTTATTCTCGACTAAAAAACTTGAGTTTGAAACCTATCTATTCCAAAAATTAATTGGTGTTTTGGCTGATATCATAAAAAAATAATTATCATAAACTAGATATCATAAGTTCAATCCTATCTTATCATTAAAAAATATAATAACAAAAAATACCCATCTGTTTAAAGAGTAATCCACCCTATTTCTATCCTTGGTAATCAAAACAAACTTTGTGGAAAAATAGGATGGAACTAAACCAAGAATGTCTTCAACTATCTTTGCAAACTCCCGGCTAGCATTCTCAGAAGCCTTCAAAATATTGTTCCTTCAAGGCAAAGTGCAAACTTTACAGTCATTCTAATTGCCAAAGCTTTAGCAAACGTCGCATAAATCAACAAGCCACTTTAGTTTCTTGCTAGAGTTGTCATACAAGCTCTCTAATATTCTTAGGTAGCACCTACATTGAGTTTGATCCAATCATCAGGAGGGCACTCCCCACCTAGGCCTAATTGTAAACCATCACGGTTTGCTCTCTAGGCTTTGAGAAGCTAGCAAAAGCTCTAAGCACTCTCTGACATATTAATAGGATCAATTGGACGTTTATTGAACAAAAAACCATTTTTTTTCACCTTCTAAATAACATCAAACAACAATGCTGCGAGTAAAATGTTTTGCAAAAGTGAAACCATTAACTAGCTTTTAGGTGGGTCTAGAACAAAAATAATTAGCTTCTTCCCCAAAGAAGAATTCTTTAGGAATTGGCCCCAATGGGATTTAGATACTGGTTCTAAAACATATAGCACACAATGATCATCCACCATACTCGACCATGAGATTTTTAGATTCTGGTTCAAAAACATATGTGTAAGTGTTCACATGGTGTCATAATGACACATGCATGGTGAATGACAATTGTATCAAACAACTCAAATAGTTCCTACATTTTTCTTTTTAATAATTGTGACAACAGATGGAACAAGGAGGATTTAAACCATCATGAGAAAGATTAGACAATACTACAAGTCTACAACTGTGATTTTTGACAATAGATCCTACATTAGCACAGTTTAAGCGAGAAAGTCACTAGTTGATCACACTTGAATTTAATTGCCCCCTATTTTAGAGCTCATCAAAGTTCTTTTTCCAAATTTTGGTTAGCCGACCCTCTTTTTGGGTCTCCAACAAGGTCAACAATCTCTCAACAAAATATTGCAAAACTACAGTACTTCAACACAATTGTTGAGGTACTTTAGCGTTGCTAAATAATTTCTTTCAATTTTTTTAATTCCTCCACCAATAGTAATAATAATGAAAAAAAAAATAGAATACTTAAATGAATAAAGAAAAAATAGAGAGTTTGTTAAAGTGTGTATTTAAAAAAGAGCACTACTTATTACACATTGATGTGTACAAAGCAAATGCGCCGTGTCAGTTGAAAACATGATTTCAGTTAAATTGTGTAATCAAGTTAGCTTATGGTTAGCCAAACTTTCCAAAAGCTACAATACCTCATTACTAGCTCGTAAACTTTTTTTAATTTTTTAAATTTCAAAAAAAAAATTTTTTTGAGAGAGAGAGAGAGAGATGAGAAGATAAGTCAATTAACTGTATTGGAGTATGATTCAGGAGTTTTGTTTGAATCAATATTCTATTTCTGATTTGTTTCTTCCATTTTTAGAGGAACCAAATGAGTTCTAGAGTCTAGACTTCAATAGTTTGTATAAGTGTTCATGGGTTTGTATGATTTTTGTTGGTATTTGATTTGAATATATGAAGAGGAAGGTGTTTGTGAAGCCGATTGCAAAGAAGCAATCTAGTGTGGAGAGAGAGAGAGATACAATTGACTTAATGAAACCCTGAAGAACAGATAATACACTGAGTTAAGGTAGAAATTTTGACTTTGAAAGTATGTAAAGAAAAGGCTATCTTTTTTGTGTCAGCATCATGTCACAATATTTTGATATAAGAGTTTTGTGTATGATCATTGTAATAGATGACACTAACGCAGCCATATATCTTGCCATCTTTTTTTGAACATTTGGCAAAAATAATTGTTCAATTTTTAATTGAGTTCTTTTTCCTTGAATTTTCTCAATGTTGCCAAATGACCTGAATCTGAATTCGCAGTCCATCTTTTTCTTGGCATATAACCTACTAAGATCAAGAACTAAATCAAAGGTTTCGTCAGCAAAGAAATAAGAAAAATGAAAAATAGAACAGAAAAATATAAATTCAATGTTTCAACTTTCAAGTTTCAACTCAATAACAAATTTTTTCCACTTTCCACCAATTTTCCAAAACATGCGTGGAATTGGTGGTAAAACTTCCTCGTCAGGTTGAAGTCAAAGCTATTTTTCTAAATCTTACATGAAACACATGAAAAAAATAATAATCACAGCAGCCATATATGACTATAACATCCAAAATTCATCATCAATGACAATTTATTTGGAAGAGTATTTCTCCAATCCTAGGTATATTTTTAGTTCCATCAATTTTTAATAGTTATGGTAGATTATATTTTAAATTCTATAGTTTGGGATGGTTTTAGAAGTTTCAAATTAAACCCTATAATTAAAAAATGATCTATTTAAGCTATAAATTCATAATGGTGATATTGTTAATGGAAAATACTTTTTTTAAGAAGAAAATGGAAAATACCTAAACAAAAAGATATCTTATAGTTATGTAAAGGTATATATCGTAAGTAAGTGTGTATTGAAAGTGCTCATGAATTATACAGTAAGTATTGTATCAATTGTATTGTAGCGCAAAATCTGAAATTTATTGTTACCGTTATTAATTGGATTGAGAGGGAGAGAGGGAGAAAGGGAGAATGGATTAGAAAAAAGTTAGCTGAACTCTACCCCCTTTAATCCATACAAGCCATTAACGTACTGTATTTAAATTTTACACCTAAACAAAGTCTAATGCTCATGAATTATATGATACATACAGGTGTGCATTGTATGAAATCTAAAATTTATTGTTATTGTTGTTAACTGGATTGAGGGAGAGAAAAGGAAAATAGACTAGAGAAGAGTTGGCCGGACTCTACTCTCCCTTCAATCTAAACAACCTATTTAAATTTTACTCCTAAATAGAGCCTAAACCAAAAATCTAGCACGTTAGCTCAATGATAAATACAATAACAATCATTCTATTTTGGAGGGCATCTAATTTTTTTTTTTTTTTTTTTTTGTAAATCAGAAATTTCTTAACCTGCACGGTACACGTGTCAACAGTAGATAGGCCCCGGGTTACACGTGGGAAGGCAAAAACGACAGCCGACCAACTCGCCGCTTTCCTTCTTCCTTTTCACGAGGACTCTAAATAAGCGAAGAACTGGGACTCTCGAAATTCACCCTTGTCCTCATTCCATATTTACGTAAAACGCCACTCTACCAAAACCAAAACCAAAACCTTTACCCACACTTTAGTGCTTACAGTTCAAAACCGACATGGGGCATTTTCGGTATTTTGTCTCAGGTTGTAACTTGTAACAGTTCAGGTCTGAACCGAAGCTTCCTTGTTCTCTCTCTGTTTAAGCTTCTTTCCTTTTTTAAAAACAGGGTTTTGGTATTTCTGCTTGTTTGACTCGGTGGAAACGATCTCTTTTGCTCCGAAATTTCAAACTTTGGAAGCTCATTTCGTCTTTCGAGATTGTTTTTAAAAAGGGTCTTTCTTGGATTCTTTGTTGATCAAAGGCATTGACTTTGTTGGTAAGGCTTTTGCTTTCTTTGCTTAGCAAATTTATGTCTTTTTGGAGTTTCTAATGGAGTTGTATTTAATTTTGCTATCTGGGTTTTGATTTTGGATGTGAAAGAAGAAATGGGTTGGTCTTATTTTTCTACATAATTCAAGTTATCATGTGGTTTTGTGAATTTTGAAGGGTTGTATTTTGTGGGATTTGTTTGTATAATCAGTTCAAGTGCTTGTTCTTTTGCCTAATTTTACTGGGTTTTTGTTTTGTTTTTTTTTTCTTTCTGAATTCGTCTTGGTGCTTTGTAATTGTATTATGATTGACCTTTTCTATTTGTGGATTTTGTTCTGGGATGTAATAGAACATATGGGTCAGATGTATTTGAATGTTGAAGATACCATTTTGGGAATTATTTTTTACTTTTTGTCATGTTTGATTTTTGTTTATGCATTTTGCTAATGGGATGGTCTTGAAGATATTATAAAAGAAATTGGTCATGAATATGCTGTTGGTTTGTGTCTAATGTTAAATATTGTTACTGTTATTATAATTTTACTTTTGTTTTTTGTTTTTGTTTTTGTTTTTTCCTTTTCCTTTTCCTTTCCCTCCCCCTTCAAATATTTCATTCTTGTAGTATTAGTAGGCCTAAATGATCTGAGAGCCTACGTTCAATGATCATTTAAGCCTGTAATCATTTAGGCCTGTAATTTTGTCGAAACGGTTTCTGATTATCATATTTCATGTTTGTTGCATCATCATAATCTAATGAGGTTTGAACAGTGGACAACTGGAACTTAAAAAACAAAAAAACAGCAGAGAATTGGAATTTCAGCTGATTTTTGGTTTTGTGTTTGTAGGGGTTGTTTTTTTTTTTTTTGGTGGTGGTTTTTAAGCTTGTAATGTAGAATTCCTTAAAGAGTGCTTTGCATTTTGATTTGAAGTGTTGGTAATTTCAGGTTGTTCTTCCCAAAAATAGTTTGCCAAAGGTCAAGTAAGATGCGTGCACCAGCATTGCTTGCACAGTGTTTGCCTGGGTTAGTGCCCCATGACCGGGGAACTCACAGCGTGTCCTCCATTTCTGAGAGAGATCTGCATCTCCCTTCGCCAGCTGTTGAGATTCTTCCATCAAAGGTATATCCCCTATCCACAACATTAACAGTCACAATCTAAAAGTGACAGCCGAAGGAAGAATTATTCACCACAATATTGTGATATAGTTCAGCTGAAGATTTTGTTGTGAGACACGGAGTTAGAAATTGTGTTCAGAACACTAACAGTCTCCTCTTTCTACTCTGCAGACAGCTCACCCCTACAAGTATGCTGGAGAGAATGTAGATTTGCAAGGGATCAATTTGTTCAAGGTATGCCAAATCCTTATTTTTGCAGTTGTGCTTGTCAGCATTTATATTTTCTCTTGTTTGTACAAGTAATATTCTTCATGAAAGATAATTGCAGTTGGTTGGTTGTTTGGTAATTGATTCTTTTCCATTTATTGCAACTGGACCGGGCTGAGATCATTCCCTTAATTTCTGTGTTTGAGACCCACCGAGAGAGAGAGAGAGAGAGAGAGAGAGAGATGTTAATGTAATCAGGATTCTGATATGAGTAGAAGGTGCCTGCTGGGATATAAGCTGTAGGTTTGAGACATGTACTGAAAGACAGTATATGTTGGGTTTTTTCTGTTGTCTCCCAAGACCTGGGGGAAGGATGTTTGGACTTCCTCTTCCCACTAGAGTGGATGGAGGCAAAGGTCATGAGTTCAAAACCCACTGACTGCCTTACCTAACCTATTTCCAAAATTTTTTTTTTTTTTGTTTTTGGGGGGGTGGGGGGCTGCAGACTTGAGGGGAGCATAGGGGGCATTGGAGGTTGGTGGGTTGAGTTCAATGTATTAACTTTACCTCTCCATGGAATAAAATGACAACATCAGAGCATGTCTTCTGCATAGATTGTTTGTAGAACAGTCTGTTTAATAAACCTGATTGATGCCTTTTACAATCTCTAACAGGGAAGAGTTAGTGTTGCTGATATCATTGGCTTCAATGGTTTGGATATAATATCTTCAAAATCTGATGGTAGGTACCTGACATTTCATTATTTATTTTAGGACAAAGATTAGCTTCAAACTAGTTTGGAGGAATCTCTTCCAATCCACTACATGGCGATTTATAAGACTATCTATGTGTATATTTTAACAGGTCACATGACTCATTAAAAAAGTCATGACGAAAACTATACATGAATGGTCTCTTCAATAGTCATATAATGGGTTGGAGAAAGATAGCTCCAAACCAGTTTGGGGCTCAAATTTTTCCTTTATTTTATGTTGAGTTGTCCAATTCAAATCTGCCACTGATTAGGCTTTAGAATTACTAAGTCATGCTTTAGTAATCTTGTTCTCTACACATGATTGGATATGTCAAATGATTGAAATTAAAGCTAAAAAACTCTTACTTTTGTAGGATATTTGAAATCTTGGGACAGCTCTATTGATCTTGTTAATGTCCTCAAGCATGAGATTCGTGATGGACAATTAAGCTTCAGAGGCAAAAGGGTACTTGAGGTAATTGAGTCAAAGAGATTTTACTTGCTACTTCATGCTTCAATTTATTACTTTCAATCCTTTCCGATCTCATTTTGATGTTATTAAGCTTGTTGATTCTATCAATTACTATTTTTTCTTGGGTTTTTCTTTGCACATTTAAGAATGTTGGGTGGTGATAACTTTCTCGCTCATGTGCTCCTGTGACTAGTTTTCCCATGTGAAGAAATTAGAGTTGATAGTCAATTACTCCATTTGTTGGTTATTATGAACATTTTGAGAGTTAATTTGTTTGCGTGGTGATTTTTACAGCTTGGTAGCAGTTATGGACTTCCAGGGATTTTTGCATGCTTGAAGGTAAATCCTATTAATTGATTGAGCCTTGGCTTCTTTACTTTTGGTGATTCTTGTGTTATACATCTACCTAGAAGTGTGAATACGATGACTTATTTTAGTTGTTCTTTCTCTCTCCTAATCTCTAAATACATAGGGCATTTGCTGATTTCGTATGGGGATAATTTGTAATTGGGAATTACATGAAAGCATGAACATCTTGCATGTGTTACATTAATAATAATATATAAATATCAGTTGTTGTAAACCAATGGAATTTGGAACTATCTTCAATTAATTCAAAATCTTTCAGATGGTCTGTAGTTATATGCAGAGGACATATTGTAGATGGCCCTGTCTGGTCAAGTTGGTTTTTTTATTTTTTTATATATATTTATTTATATATTTAGAAGTCATCTGTGCAAAATGTAACACATACAAATTTGAATGCTTTTAGAAGATATCCACTTTTATTTATAATTAAAGATATCCTCTTTTAATTGAATTTTTATAAAAGCACAGTAGCCCTTTTGTATTGAGTAGGTTTCAAATTTGTTGGCTTAAATCATTGTTGAATTGGAATTATCCTTATTGGTGTGATTTAATTCTGTATATTTCATAATTCCTGTTTGCCTACACGTCAAATATGAGATGCATCATTTCTGAATGTACCATTTAAAGCTAACACGTTGTCAAATATATTTGCATCATGTAGAAAACCTGAAATAAAAAATTTTAGTGAAAATTATACAAAAATACCCTGTGGTTTTTCCTAAAACATGGAACCCCCTTGTGGTTTGAGTGTAACACTAAATCCCCTTGTGATATTGTTTTATGTGAAAATGCAGCTCTAAATTTTCACATTAAAAAAAAAAAAAAAAAAAAAAAAACCTTGGGCTCTGTTTTATTCCCAAAAAGCCTTCGGGGGGTTAACTCTTACACTCAAACTTCAAGGGGGTTCTGTGTTTTATGGAGAAACCACAAGGGTTTTGTGTAATTTTCCCAAAATTTTATTTAGCAAAATGAAAGAGACAAAAGTGCATAAACTAGATGCTCGATACAGATGAACACAAGTGAATTTGGTTCTTGAATAATATACTTACCCTATATCTGATTCATTCTTGCACAGGGAGCTTGCACAGTGCATTTTCAAGACCTCAATGCAGAAACTATAAGATGCACAACCATACCAAATGTCCTTGCCAATCTGGAGCAAGCTCGGGACAAGCAGAGTAGACATCCAGAGAGCCCTCTGACACCTTCAAGACAAACTCTGGCCCCATCAGTCCACTTTTTTGCTGGGGACTGGGATGAGCTCCCCACTGTCCTGTCTGTTGTGAAGAGTGAAGGGTGTGAAGCAACGCCAGGGATGAGCCTGAGCTTCTCCGAGGAGGATTTCATGGATGGATGTAGTAGCCTAGATGGAAGCATCACAGGGCAGGAATCCACCTCTAGGCGATCAAGGAAGCTTTCAGGAAGCCGGGCATGGGAAAGGGCTAATGAGAACGATCAGTGCGAGGGTGGTTATGATGTTATTTTGATGACAGACATCCCATACTCTTCCACCTCTTTGAAGAAGCTATATGCACTGATGAAAAAAGTAAGTTTCTTTGTCTCTTATGATTCATTTGGTTATATTATGTTAAATCAACATACAAGATTCTAATCTTGACCATAGTGGCATGATTGATATGGTTTGTCAGGCTATCCTTGACAAATTACTCATATGAGGTTGGAGCATTCTGAGGAGTAGTGTATATGTTTTTCAGTCATCTGGACATTGTTCAATGGATTAGTTTTAATAACTGATGCATCTCATATGCCATCTCACATCTTGTTATGGGATTTGGAAGCTTTATCAACTTAGGTGACATTTGAACAAATCCCAAATAAATAAATTTGGAGGTAGTGCCAGTGGCATCTAGATATGTACATAATTGGAATCTAGATTTATTGTATGTGTAATGAGACCCTGTTACCAGAAATTGTGCTACATATTTTATGCTTCCGAGTGAAATTACTTGTGTTGTTAACTTGTACATTTTGTAGCATGTCAAACTGAGCTTCATCCAACTCATTTTTTACTTATTTGCTTTGGATAACTAGTGTGTCAGGCCTCCATATGGAGTAGTGTACTTAGCCACAAAGAAGAATTATGTGGGCTTCAACAGCGGAGCACGGCACCTGAAAAATCTGGTAGATGATGAAGGCGTTTTTGGAGCACATTTGGTCAAAGAGACTGCCGATAGAGATGTTTGGAAATTCTTTCTCAAGTGAACAGGATATACAGAATTGCAGAAAAATAGTCAGTACACTTCATTACAGGTTTTGAGATAATATTTGTTAATTTGTATAATATAGATCACAAATATTCCTTTTCTCCTCTTTTTTTTTTTTTTTTTTTTTTGGTGGTGGATGTGGGAGGAGGAAAGGGTTTGTTTAGTAATTACGGTGTCCAAATGGGGAATTATGTTCATTTTTATTTTGCTGCCATGCCTTCTGTAATTTTTACTTTCCCTCTTACTTTGACAAAAATTTGTTCCTTGTCAAAACTGTAAATCAAAAGATTTACTAATTTCAAAGTTAAATAATATTGTTACTTTGTTCTTCTTCATCATCTGTATTTTGTGTCATATTATTTGGTTATGGCTAGAAGAGTTGAATATGGAAAAGCAATTTTGCGAATCTGATTATGGGGTTAGATTTGTGATGATAATGTGTCAATATTCAAATAATTGTTTGAACTCAATCAAATAGCATTCACATTTGGTTATGTAAAAATAAAAGTTTTAACTTGCAAAATACCATTTTACCTATTTTATATAATCAGTTTTACGACACATTTTACTTCTCATTCTTTATTTTGAGAAACATCAATATTAAAATAATCTTTTTTTCTTTCTCATTGATTTTTTTTCCCCATTTTCATAGAGAAATCAACCCAACACTGCCTAACCACCACTTCAACCCCTTACAAATCCTAATCAATTCATCATAAATATTAAAATAATCTTTTTTTCTTTCTCATTGATTTTTTTTCCCCATTTTCATAGAGAAATCAACCCAACACTGCCTAACCACCACTTCAACCCCTTACAAATCCTAATCAATTCATCATAAAACCTAAGCAAACCCTACACAAATCAAAACAATGTTGACCAACCACAATCCAAATTGCAAACCCAACACAAACCAACCACTGTAATCTAAAGCCAACAGCCTTAGCCTATGCCTAGATCATTGCCCTCAAAACACAACCATGCAACCAAAACCCATCAACCACTGTAACCCTAACCCGCAACCACCACCGATATGAGACCATTGCAACCCACTTACTGGGACCCATTGCCATTACGCCACAACCCACAGATGTCGCGACTTATGCCAAGATCCATGCATCAACTCACAAATCCCACTCACTAAGTCTCACAGCCACCATGCTGCAACCTAGTGAGAGAGAGAACTGTGAAGAAAAAAAAAATTAGAGCTTGAGAGAGAACTGAGATAGTTAGACAGGAGAGGAGAGAGAGAATAAAAGAGGAATTAAAAATTTTTGCCACTTGCTGCATTGCTTGTATATTTACATAAGCACTGTAGTAAATTGTAATTTTTTTTACAATATGCCTAGCAAATAAAGGTGTTTTGTGCATTTTTGTGAATAGTATTATCAATTTTGCATTTTTATGGGTTTTACATCACCCAATGTGAATACTCTTAGAAAAGGCCCAAAATGAATCTCTCATATATACATATGAGAGAGAGAGAGAGAGAGAGAGAGAGAGAGAGAGAGATCCTTTACCATTGATGAAATAGTAGAGAATGAAATTGAAACTTCAATTTTTATAAATTAGTTTCCAACACAATAAATTAATAACAATAGCCACTTAATCTCTATTAAAAGCCACTTAAATTTTTTGTAAACTATTTTTCTACACAATAATTTAAAATTTTATTTAAATATTAAAACTACTCACTTAAATTTGTCATGTTAGATCTCAAATTGGATCGAAGCTAGCCTTGCAAAATGTTGAAGGATTTTTCAGTTAAAGTTTAAATAGCAAAAACTTCACTACTAAAGTTTTTTACAGTTAAATGATTATTTCATACTGTGACAATGTCAATACTCAATTGGGCACATAGTTTGCTTAAAAGGGGCATAATTGAGATTTAGATGGATGAGCACCAATTTTGGTTCTGTAAGTAGTGTAGGAGCAGAGTTTGTTCTTTGACATCACACAGGAAAGAAAACTGTCTAGGTAGATTTGGGTGTCAATACCTTATTCTACTCTTTTATTGGACTTTACAAGTCGAGTCATATAAAATATTCATTACTACTGGACATTAGCACATGGGTTATAATTACGGGCATAGATTATTATTATTATTTTTCATTTTTTATGAATTTTGATGCAGGAAATGTTCAAACCTAGACCTCTTATGGAAAGGACGAGACTTTACTAACCCAACCATATCTTGGCATAAAACTTGTTAACTATATCTTGGCTTAATGTCAGCTCTGTTCCACTTTAAGGGGTTAAAACGCACTTTTTTCAACCCAAAACCCAACCCACGTGTTTGGTAAATTATTGCAAATACGAGTCATAAAGAACTAACTTTTCCAAATACACACCTGTGTTATCGTGTGGCAGCTAGGGAGCTGTAGTTGCAAAACATCACAATCACATTATAAATATTACAGTTGGAAAGTGAATCCATCTTCCAAATTGCCCACAAATTTTTTCTTAAAAACCCAGTTTTAACCATTTGTTTTAATCATGCTTACTCATCTCTTCGATGTTTGATTGAACGCACTTTTGAGGTGTGGAGGAATATATAGAGAATTATCAAAAACATGCCATCTTTTCCATTTCATATCCAAATACCTATCATCTCTGCTTCAAGGGTTCTTCATAATTTTGTTAGACTAAATGATAGGGATGATAGGAGTTTCAAAGGTGCCAATCTAGATTCAATTCCTACTGGACAACATAATAGGGAAGCAAGCAGCAATTATGAGCTGAACATGAGAACTTTAACAGAGCTTTGAGATGGTGGTTCTTTGTGATTCCATTGCTAATTTCATTTAGAGGGATAATAATTAGTAATTGTTTTTTAAAAAAAGCCTAGTTTGATGTTGCACTTTTTAATACTGCCATTTTTTCAAAAAGCACAGTATCAAAAAGCTGAACCAAACTCACCCTATAACTTTTTTGTCTTAGTATAAAATGGTTTATACTAGGAGATACCTTTTGAGTTAGGGCTGAATTGGATAATAAGAATCAAACATGAAAAAGAGAGAAAACAAAATGCATATAGGCATTTGATTCATTTCAGAATTTACCTGTGAATGCCACAGGCACAGTAGACATGACTACTAATATTTCTTCAAGTAACACATACACAAGCAACTACTGTTGTTTTGGATATTCTAAGTTAGCACTTATTTTTTTCCCCTTTTTTTTTGGAGGGGGGGAAGAGAGAGGAGAGCTAATATATGGAAAAGTCATTACAATTTTATACAGAGGAAACTTTGATCAGTACATAACTCTACTACTGAATTGAGCAACAACGAGACTTTGTTACTAGCTACTATGAGTTTCCCTGTGTGCTTTGATGCTCTTTCAATCTTCTCCACACCATCTTCCCACAGTGAATCAAGGTCAAGATTGCAATGAAATAGAGAAGAGGGATGCTGACAATGCAACCTCCAGATGCAAAATTTACCAGTGTCTGAGTAAAAGCCAAAACATTAATAAGATCAATTCCAGCAGTAACAGCCAGAAAACAATTTACTCTATCAAGTATTGGAGAAAGATTTTCCAAATCCCATAGATGGTTCAAAGTTTTGTGATGGTAACCCAATTTCAAGCAATATAATCAGGAATTAGCATATTATCTCCAAACTATAGCAACCACTTCCAAGATAATAACTTTTACAATTCCAAATCCTACTTAAATGATTCAAGAATGATCAGTAGCAGGCAGGGAAATTTAAAGCCACATCGTACTGTTACCACTACCTATAAGACTATTATAAATTCCAAATCCCTGACTACTAAAATAATAAAGCAATTTAATATGTAGTTTTCTCTCTTTTGTAGCACATTCAAGGTTTAACTTTACTTTGATGCATGAAGCAAAGTTCAAGCCAACTACATGAATGGCAAAATCATTTTATCAGGTTTTCCAACTCCAAAGCATACCTGACCCACAATATAGTCAACTCCTAGCAGTTGCTTGATCATTAGATCATGTTGACAGAGTAGGCAAAACAGCAATTTTTTAATAACTGGGAAAAACAGCAATAATTACAATTGACATGAAGATATTTAGGGCCTGTTTGGTTTGTATTGAGATTGTATTCATTTTTTATTTTCATTTTCTATACTCAAATTTTGTACTCATTTTTTGTTTCCAACTATCTTTTTGTTTGGCATCATTTCTGCTTTGTCTTCCCCTTCACATTTTTCCTTTTTTTTTTTTTGGTTCCTGACAACCACCAACGGATACAAACCCTTTTAGCAGTTATCACATTATTCACACCCGCTAAAAACTACTTATCTCCTACAAACCAGCCCCAATCAAAGTAGATATGCCTAAAACAAACAACATATAACCATGAATCCAAGATCAGATTTCAGTAAACTCAACCCCTAAACAAATTTTGGTAAACTCACCCCTAAACACTTCAAATCCTCCATCTTATATGCCTTCAAACCAAACATCCACCACAACATTTCAATAAAACTAACCCACAAACAAACCCCAAATCAAACACTACACCCAGAAGGAATTCGCTAGAAAATTGGATCATCAACCATGGTCTGATCTGATTTTGCTCAAGAAATTGCAAGATCCACTGAACTGAGACAGAGCATCGGCCATGGGTCCGATCAAGAGAGAGAGAGAGAGAGTTCTTTGATGTGACAAGTCAATGATAGTTGGACCCACAGATTTGGTTTTTTTACGAAAATGCCACTGCATTCATTTTCAAGAAAATGAAAACACCAAAAAGTTATATTAAGTTTTTGTATTCAAATCTTATTTTTTTTGGATACTAAAAATGAAAACTAAATACAAATACAAAGCCAAACAAGTTTTTTAGTGGTGGGTACCACAAAAAAACTGAAAATGAATACAGAATACACCCCTTTTTTGCTCAAACCAAACAGGCCTTAGGTCTTAAAAAACTTTAAATTTTGTACCTGGACCCAGTGCACAAAGCACCTACTTCTACGTAGTATGGGAGAAGTGGTTGATAACCAACCTTATAACTATTTTAGAAAAGATTGATTCCCAAACTTGAACCCGAGATTCATCATTTCTTAGGTGCAGGGCACTTGCCATCAACCCATTGCACCAAGGTTTGACCTCTTAGGTTTTGAAAAACTTAATAATTAAAAATATATAATTAGGTTTTGAAAATGATATCAATATGAACCCATTGCAATAAATAATTACTAGAACTAATCAAGTTAAGCCACTTGGACCCAGAATGTGGCACCAATGGCTAATTCTTCTCTGAATTTTCCGATTTCAGGGTCCATTATGGGTAATCTTGTGTAAATCTAATCATAGAAGCTCAAGGGTTGCTGCCTCAAGACTGATTTGTACTTTGAGAAAAATAGATAGTTACCAGTGCTTTGAATATAGAACTGTTATAAGACATATGAAATGGATTTGTAAATAAAAGGTTCTCACCACCAATCCTGCAGCAAGATGAACTACAGGAACAAAAAGTTGGTCCACTTTGTTCCCTTCTGCGTATCCATTAAATGCAATGACCATGGAGAAAGTGTGAATTGTAACAAATGCAAGAGCAATGATTGCTGCAACAAATAAAAGCAATGGTTGTTAGACAAATACTCTCCGTGAAACAAAAAACTTTTCAGAACATCCACCAACTACCATTGAGTCACAATGAATATTAAGTGATAAAAAAGTCCACTTATATAATTCCTAGGCTAATCCTAGGGTTCAGGAATATGGAAGTATATGAGAAAACTAATAAAAATACTCAACTCACCAGAGACAAGAAAAAATGGTATCTGAGAGCACCTGTCAACAAAAAATGTAGCAGGACCAAATGCTGGTGTTAAGAGGCTGAGACAGAAAAACACAGCATGGGCCACTCCATGACCCAAACCACCAGCTGCATGCAATTAATTGAAATTAGCACAAATCAGATATGAAAGGGAAGACGTTCATACACTATGTACAAAATGAAACTTTCTGAAACAAATTTTCCAAAAAAAAAAGAAAAAAAGAAGCAAGGTAGAGGCGAATAGTAGTATTGCTTTAAACCATATGCATCTAACATATCACAGAGGAACGATAAGGTTTCCCAATCTTGATTTAAATTCCCATTCCTGTACCGTGAAATATTGTATGTGGTGGCAGCATATAGTTGATAATTGACATCTAAGAATGCATAAAATATTCCAAACATGGAAACCCTAGTCTTAGGCACTTGCCATCTTTTCAATCTCCTATTAGCCCTATGATCATATGTTAATGTGGTTAAATTTTTTTATTTTTTATTTTTTTTAATTGGTAAGTTACAAACGAGTTTTTAGCCCACGGCCTCACCCTTCACCTTGCTCTTATAAGGGGAGGAAGTTCCATTTGAGCTAAAGCTCATTGGCATGTGGATACGTTGAGCCTTTCACTTGTTTCAGCTGTTCTCATTGTAATCTAATATAACATATCATGGAAATTTTCTCCTGATTAAGGAGCCTTATCTGGTGTATCAATCAAGTTACTATGGAAGAGAATACCCTCCCCTCCCCCCCCCCCCCTTTACGAATCGTTGAGTATTTCGGACCCTAGAAAGTGCTATGATCGGTCAACGAAGCTTTAGTTTGACTTTGGGGGGTTTTTTGTTTATGTATTGTGTGAGATAGCTATTGGATCGTGTTTTTTTTTTTTTTTTTTCCTTCCATTTTCTCGGCAACCAAACAGAGTGGTAGTGTGTAAACATCTGAATATTGTAGCAGTATCTGATTCAGTAGAAGAAAAATTTGTTTGAATTTTTTTAATTTTAAATNGACTGTGATAGTATATTTATGCTTAATTATAATGTTTTCAGCCTGATTATTAGGTAGTTTAGACTTTTCAAGATCAATTGGAAGTGAATTTGATATGTGAAAATTCTTGTTAGGACAAGTTTGTTTTGTTTGAATCTCTACTGTTACTAAGAGATTCTGTTTAAAAGTGTTAGAAATGGCAGCCTAGTGGTTGGAGGCTCGGAATGAGCTGTAGAGCCAACATTCTGGGCTCAATCCCCATTAGGAGTTCCCGTGGATTACTTGATACACGGTTTTAGCAGGTGGGGTTGTGTATCTGTGGTTTACTCCCCAAAGGGTGGGTCCAAAGGGCCCTGCCTTGGTGAGGTTCCACCGCATAATAAATGAGTAAAAGGTATTAGAAATGGCTGTGCTCATTCTCAGAATGTATACAAGAAAAATCCTTAGAGAAGGAAATGCAATGAAAAAAGAAATTCTAGCATTACCCACATGTTGGTTTTAATGTAATACGTGTATTGAGTTTTTTCTTGTTTCATCTATGTAGTACACTGTTATGGCTTATAAGTCTGATCGTGCTGTCGGGACTGTGGAGGGGTTTTCTTCCTCTGAATTCAACGACATGGTGGCCTTATGGTCTGCTTCTATTCACATCTATTGCTTTTCAAGAAGGCCTTCGGCTTCTTTTCTGGAGAGTCTACAAGTAAGTTCAATTTCTTCCATTACATATATGTTACACTTACAATATGTGTGTGTGTGTGTGTGTGAGAGAGACCTATTAGGGTATAGCCTAGTGGTTAGAGGCTTGGGATGAGTTGTTGACCCTAACATCTTGGGTTCAATCCCCACTAGGAGTTCCCATGGATTGCTGGTCTGGGTGACCAAAAAGTGTGTGTCCTTTATATTTCTAAAATCTGTAGCACTAGTTTGGAAAAAGGGGTGTGGAGTTATCTTTTTGTGGTTAGGGATACTGCATGGGATACATGCACATGTTATTTATTCATCATGTGCTTGAACGAGGCTCTGTTTATTCTGCAAATGTATTTACCGAGCACAGTCAGGTGTTTGCCTCTTGAAATTTCATGCTATGAGTTTCTCGTCTGTATGAAGTGATTGATTTGTATTTTAAAGTTTTGAAAAAGTAACAAAAAGTATGACTTTGGATGGAATAGAATGGCAAAAAAGAATACATGTGATTGACTCTAATTGGCTTGTTGAAGATCCATAGCAAACCCCAAAATTTTGGGATTAAAGTTGTAGTTTTTGAGCCTTGCTTCTATATGCTACAAACAAAGAAGTTCTGTTTTGAAAAACTAAGGATATGTTTGATAACTGTTTTTTCTCCTTATTTTCTGTTTCCAAAAACAATTTTCTGTTTTTGAGATAAAAAAACTTGTTTGGCTATCCAAAATGGATAGAAAACAAAAACTGTTCTCAAAACTCAATTTGTGAAGGAAATTGTAAACAAGTAAAAGGTTGTTTTTAGTTTTTAGTTTTCAAAGCCAATGAAAACATGAGTATGATTTAATGAATCTATCCTATTTTAATGAGTTAGCACCAGAGTTTGAATCCTAATAACAATATATTTTAGTATTTTTTTTTTCTTCAAAAAACTATTTATTTTTTAATTTCAACTAACCAAACAAGCATTTGATTTCAAAAATACAAGAAAATTGTTTTTTCTTTCCATTCTCAAAAACAAGTTTTTGAATATAGAAAACAAAAACTATTACCAAACATAACCTAAGAATCTGACTGTTTCTAAGTGCTATAATTTTTTCTTCTTTTTTAATCAACTTCATAAGAGGTCAAGCCTTGGTTTGATGGCAATTGTCTTCCACCAAAAGTGGCAGGTTGTTGGTTTGAGTCTGGGAATCAGCCTCTTTAAAAAAATAAATAAATGAAAAAAATTGAGGCTCCCTCAGACTCCACAAGAAGTACGAGCTTTATGCACTGCGTATGACCTTTTTAATCAACTTCATTAAAATTATTCCAAACTAATAAAATAACAGTAAATGACATTGATGCTGCAAAGACCACCAACTTGATTAATGCTGTTAACCTCTCACTTGCCAGGCTCATGATAACCTTTCTGATAGAGATGTAATTGTTGGTCTTCCTCTCCAGTACTTGTAAAATTCTTTTTATTTTTTATGACATTTTTATGTGATATATGTTGCGATCTTCTGTCTAATTAGAAAAAGAAAATGAAAAAAAAAAAGCAGAAAAATAATCTCTGTTAGAATTTTATATGGATACGGATTTTTCAACCATGATTTTCCTGGTAGTACGTTTTGTAGGGTTATGGAGATTTCTGTGACATCTCTCTCTCTCTCTCTTGCTTGTTCTTCGCTTCTGGCTTAACTTCTCTGGTGGACTTTATATAGGAGGTTGGAAGATATGTTGGATACCTTTGCTGACAAAGTCTCAAAACCACGCCTATTTATGACAGATAAGATGCAAATTTCTCTGGGTAAGCTTTGTATAAGTTTTACTATCCTATTTTAATTGAGGTTGCTTCTCATAACCCCAAATTCCTATAATGTGCCTCTGAGTTGACCTTTGTGACTGTTTCTCTTTATTGGCATCAATCATTCAAAAATCAGATTTTTGTACATAATCTCTGCCATCCCTGTTGGACACAATTTGTGCAGAAACTGCTTAGTGTTTTTTGTTTGTTTTTTTGTTTCTTCTTCTTCTTCCTATTTTTTTCTTCTTTTTTATTTTTTATTTTTTAAAAGAAATAGTTGCTTGATAGATTGTAATAAGTCAATTACTGAATTGTATTTCTAGAGTAATTATTAGATTTTAATTAAATTGTAATTATCTCCCCAAAAAAAGCATTTTGGATATATTTCACAACTTTATTGTAGTACAACCACTTATCATTTGATCTTAGAAAAAATCTGAAGTTCAGCACCAGAGTAGCAAGATCTAAGCAGCTATGAATTCTATTGGAAAAAGTAGAACGGTTTCATGATGAATATATATCAAGCAAAAAAAGAAACAGAAACATTTAGTGACCGTTAATTGAGAGGAGAGGAAAAAAAAACCCTAAATTTCTTTTTTCCAGCTACATTTTCTACGTAAAAGAAAAATGGAGAAATTGAAGAGAGAGAGAGAGAAACGGCGTCGTAAATTGATACCTAGAGAGGACGGTGAGGATCAAGAAGGGCTTTTTGGAGATTACAGAGACGAAGAGGGAGAGAGACGGGCCTAGCGCAAGCAAGGCGTACCCGATTCCTGCCGCTATTGTCATCTTCAGTACAATACTCCAGTGAGTCCCTTCCCACTTCTCTCAGCTGACTAACAAAATACTGTTTTAAGTTTTGGAGGTTTTTGGAGTAATAATAATAAAGATTTTAAAGACCTCAAAAAAGCAATATTGAGTTTACAATTCATCCATGTCATGTCTACTAGCACCACGTCTATTTGAATTTAATTACATTATTTATTTATTTATTTATCTGAATTAATAAATTTAAGGGCAAATTAATAATATAAGAAAAATGTCAATAACTTGAGAAAAACTGCTACATCATGTATTTAGAATTTGGGGTGTTTGAAGTATATTGCCATTTGGTGTGGTTCACTGCGCTAGGGCTGTCCACGGGTCGGTCCGGGTTGGGTTTGTGCCCAACCCGGAACCGACCCCCCGGAATCGGGTGGAGAAAAAAGGAACCCGTTGCCGACTCGCTGGAGTAATCGGGTCGGGCGGTTCAGAACATCAACGGATGGCGGGCGGGTCGGTCGGATTTGGGACGGCGAGAAAATTGTGGAAAAAACACAGATCCGGCGAAAATCTTACCAGATTTGATGAGATTTCGCCAAATCCAGCGAAAATCTCACTGGATTCACTGAGATTTCGCCAGATTTGGCTTAAAATCTCACCGGATTCGATGAGATCTCACGAGATCTGGTCAAAATCTCACCAGATCTAAGGAAAACAACGCCGAAATCTGGGTTTTTTGCCGGATTGTAGAAAATATTGGTTGGAATCTAGGTTTTTTCGCCGGATTCTGGAAATTTTGGCCAGAATCTGGAAATCTTTCTGTCGGTTCGGGTTTTAAGGGAGGAAAACCGAAATCTGACTCGCTGGAATCGGTTTTCGGTGATGAAGACCCATCGTCGACCCGCCGGAGTAGTCGGGTCGGTCGGTTTCGGGTCGGGTCGGGTCGGTTCTTCAGGTGGGTCGCGTATTCGGTTGAATCTGGACAGCCCTACACTGCGCTGCATGGTGCCAGGGCCGCAGCCCTAGGCCTAGGCAATTTAGGCCATGGCCCAAGGCCCCCTAACATGGAAAGGCCCCCCAAATATGGGGCAGTAAGTTTTTTTTTTTTTTTTTTAGTGATTAAAGAAAAAATGTGAGTTAGGGTATATTTTTTTTCAAGGCCTAATATTAAAGCTATGGTAGTATATTATAAGTTTTATTACATAAGTCGTATAAATTGATATGTCACTAATCACATAAAGTAATTCAATACTCATTTAATCTTTTTTGAAGTGTTACCTCATTGTCATATTAATTTGTAAGCTTTTTATAATAAAATTTATAGTAAGTTTAGCATTTTCTCAAAAAAAAAAAAAAAACATGAATTAATAGAAATGAGACCTAATCTCCATTAAATGAATGAAAAATGCTAAAACTAATACAAATTTTACGATAAAAAACTTATAAATTGATGTGAAAGTAATATAATCATTGTCACTTAAACAGTATAATAAATGAATGTTTGAATATTTTTTTTTAATCGGTGATATACTAGTTTATAAAACCTATATAGTAAGTATCATTAGCTCACTTTGGATGAATTAGTCATATTAATAAGTATGAATTAATAATAGAATTGAAAAAAATATATATAATAAAAAAACTAAATATTATTTGAGTGATATTTAGATTTAAAAGGCGCCTATAAAATATCTGCCTTAGGCCTCAAACTATCTTCGGCCGGCCTTGCATGGTACGGCTTAGCCAAAACCATCTTCATACCGCATCTCAATTTTGTGGTTATATGTGTAGAGCGGTGTGGTTTGATGCGGTGTATCACGGTACAATTTAGTTAGTTTTGGGCGAGGACATTTTTCAAAATTTTGGGATGGATTTGCCCAACCCAAATCTAATTTCTCCTTTGCTTTTGGTCATTTTTTAAAATTTTGGGTTCAGTTTTCTTTATTTTGGGTAGATTAAGAGTAGCCTAACAAGTTCAGGTGTAAAAGGACTTATCTTTTATAATACTATTACTTCGGTGCAATGTTGTTTTGTGCAATTACACCATTTTGCAAATGATTTTGGAGCTCATTTTGTTATATATTTGGGAAGCAAAAATGGATTAATGAAATGGCACAAAGTTCAAATCATATGTGTATGAAGAACATAACATACACATAACCATAAAAGGTAAATAGGTTAGGCCGGGCTAGAATGGAAAACCCTAACTTTCTTTAGTGGACTGGGCTACCAGGTTGGGCCTAACGAGATTTTTATGAGCTTTGAATAGGTCTTTAAAGGGCTATAAAATCTAATTAGAAATTTTATAACTATATTGTATCATATAATTTAGAAATACCTAGAAAAAAATGGGTGGGAGATAAATTTGGATTTAGATTTTCTTCAATTTTGTTTAATAATTTTGAAATCCCAATTGTTTGGTTCAATTTTTTTTTTTTTTTTTAAAAAAGAAAAAAAAGTCCACGTGGCAATACAAGTGTATACCTTTGTCGTTAGCCACATCTTCATTTAACGTCATGACCATTTTAACACAATATCATAAATTTAGGTAAATTTGAAATGTTAATGACCAAATTGACAAACATTTTAAAGGTCAGGGGCTATACTAGTAACTTATCCTAAATATTTTATACAACTTGCCCAAACAAATTTGTAAAAACATAAAGTTCAACTCATGAGTGTAAGTAAAGCATAACATGTGCATAACATAAACATAACATAAAAATAAAAGTTTTATATTATAAGTGATACTTCTCACTCCCAATATATATGTAAAATTGATGATGACACCAAGAAGGAGGCCTTGTTTTGAAATCTGTGTTTGTAAAAGCTCGGTAAAGTGTAGTGATTAACACTTGCTTGAATCAAACGTTGCATCTGCTCAAATTCTTCATTTGCCCTATCTTCGAGCATATAGGTATACATGACTTCCGAAGCTTCTCCTGGCTTACCCTGCAACATAATCACAAATTCAATTCATAAAAATTTGCAGAATTTACAGATATGGATAAATTAATAATAAACTTTATTGAATTAAGAAGAAACTCAAGTTAATGTTTATGAGTAGATTTCTATAGTGGAAAATGACTAAGAGAATAATATCAAAAGCATTGATAAAAAGCATTAAAAATGAAGAATTAGATGGATGTGAAACCTTTATTTTCAAATCTTAATTGCAACAAGTAGAAACTTTGTTGGTATGGCACATGCGTAGCATTGATTTTGATTAATAGTAGTAATTGCAACACATCTCTAAACGAATTGTGCAGTTATTGTGCAAGACTAGTCAAATACTTACGAGCTTTTGTTTATTTTGATTTTGCACTGTAAATGCTTTTCGGCGTGATATCTTCTTTCCCAGCAACTACTCTATTTAGCTTCTTCCAGAGTTTGGTACCAAACTGGCTGAATAGCATCACAAGCCTTAAGCTGGGAAAGTTTTTAAATTATTATCAATTCTCAGACCCACCATCCACTTTTATACTTTATCACAGAATTTTGTAACTCTTTCATTTCTAAAGGTTATTATTAACAATATAAATTATTTTTTTAGCTTAGCTGGAGAATGCTGGTTTTCAGCATTTTAGTCCTTGCTGTCCTTCAACTAGCAATTGTTTCCTACACAAATAAGGTGACTTACTAGATTTTTAGTAGCAGTCAATTTGTTGAGCTCTCTCACTTCTGTTCCTCCCTGTCTATCTTAGAACTTTTTCTAGACTAGCCATATCTTACAATCATTGCATTTTTTGTTTGTAATATATCAAATACTTAGCTCACTCTTTTATGTAGTTGATTTTTATTTTTTTGACAACCTTATGCAGTTGAATTTTGATAGTGCCTGTATAAGCAACCAGGATGCAAATGCTAATAAAAGTTTTTTATAGCTTGCCCAAACAAATTTGTAAAGCATTAATGGATTGAAAATTGACAAAGTTCAACTCATGTGTGCACGAAAAGCATAACATAAACATAATTATATGATATGTTTTTGTGTATGTAGGGGGAGTGACTTTATAAATATATGTATATACATGTGCCTCTTAGTGAAACTTATGTTTATGTGATAATAAAGAAGATTTTGTGAAGTTCATCGTGTGAGATTCAACTAAAAATTTAGGAAAGTGAACGAGGATGCATGGGTTTTGCACCACTTAATTGTGCTTATAAAAAAAACGTATTTGAAATGCTATACCTGAAGAAGCATAAAATGATTAAATTCGTAGTATTCTTTGCACCAATCCATTGTATTAAATGTTTTTTTTTTTTTATTAGAACAAAGTGCCTCATGCAAGAAAAGTTCTCTGTGGTGGCAAATATGAATACGTGATTTTAACTTTTAAATATGGAAATCGCGTGGCAATTGGATGCTTATATGAGGAATCATCTTTTCAAGACATTTTGGAAGGCTTTGTAATTTAGTGATGAAGCGAGACATGCACTCAGAGGAGTACTAACTCAAGTTATTTCACACTTTATCAAAGCTCACTTGGCTGTGTAGTAGAAGCAGATAATGCTCCAATTGGTTGGTTTCCAAAAAATGATATAGGTTGTGACCTCTGTAGTCATCATGTGTGAACTTCATTAAGTCTTAATTCCATAATTAAAAACTAGCACAAAACTCTTTGCAATCCTCTTTTACACATAGATTCAAAGTTATTTTCTATTGGTTAGCTTGACTTTTTGAAGATAAAAAGGAAGATTATATAAGGAATCATATTTTTTAAGCTAAAATCCTATTTTGGTGTTACAGTCAATTTGGTCCTTATATTTTAGTAGTAGTTAATTTGGTTTATGTTATTTTTAATTTACAATCAATTTGGTTCATACTGCTAACACATTAAAATTGAGAAAGTAGATTTTTTTCAAAAAAATTTAAGTGCTAATGTGGCATTTAAATTTCTTGAACTCTCTTGGGAACCAAACACAAAAATACAAATCAAATTAAAAACAAACCCAGCTCTGAAATGCAAAGGAAATGTGGGGTTCCAGGTTAGATTTATGTTTGTAATGGCAAGCACAAAACCTTTTCAAAAAAAAAAAAAAAGTAAGATTGATGATTATGATTGTAGAACTCAAGGTTTGGCTAAGTAGTGCAATCACTTATGAAAAAAAAAACCACACACACACACTTGATGTGCGTTTGGCATGAATTATTTTTGCTAATTTATTTTACTATTTAGCTTATTTTTTCTATTATTCATAGGCCCTATTGCACTTTTTGATACTATTCATAGGTCTCATTGTACTATTTCAGCTACTTTTAGCTTTATGTATAATATTTTCAGCAAATTTTTTTCAATTTCAGCTAAATAAGCTGTTTCCAAACAGATTTTGAGATAGTTTCAACATATAACGTCTACTCCTAATGATAGCTTTTTATCATTAGACAAAGACACCAATCGGTTTTTGGTGTAAGCGGGCATTGAACTTTAGATCTCTTATTCAATTATTAGAAACTTTACAAATTGAGCTAATTAGAACCCACTACTTTTAATGTACTTAGACCTTGGTTTTAAGAACCAAAACATTTTATTAAAAAAAAAAATTAAAAGAGAGAGAAGGGAGGAAAACCTAAGCTTTGAAATAACTAAAAAAAGAAGAGGTTCAAAATTTTCATAACGAAGTAGGATCCTAGGTTGAATTATGATAATGTAATAATTAATTAAATGTGAAAATCAATAAAATAAATTTGTAAAAATTATAATCTTGACTAAACAAATATTGAAAAAGTTCAAATATATCTTTATTTTATTTGATGATATTTTTATAAAATTTATTATAGAGATTAGATTAATCTTTTCTTATCAAATTTCAAGTAACTGTAATTCAGCCCCCAGAAGGTATTGTAGGAGTAAACTCCAAAGCAGAGTTTATGATTAGATAATGAAGGTCCGGCTCCAAAGGGACCATGTCACCTACAATGTATCAAGGTGCAATTCTTGTATGAAGTGCTTGAGGTCTTAGGAGGAAAGGGTTCGAACAGCAAGATTAGCTGCATATTATAATTATCTCAAAAACAAGTGCAATTTCTACAATGTGATTAAAAGGTCTAATTTGAATTTGCCAACTCAATTAAAAATACAAATATGCTCCACCTCACCCATTTACTATCAGAACCTTAAAATCTTTCTCCCCTTTAGTTAACCCCCCAAAAAAACATCAATTAATCTTTGGTGTATTTAGTTTTTCTCCTTTATGGAGAACTGTACAACATAAAATCTTTAATTTTTTTTTTTTTAATAAACATTTGTAACCAAAGCAATGTTTCTATCTTGCACTTAACGCAGTGATGGTAATCTCATTAGCAGAAAGAGGATTTTTTCCACTCGATGATGTATCAAGTCCCATTGAAGAAACTTTAGTACAAAAACCACGTTCCTTGGGTTGGGGCATCATCGCATTCTCAGTTGACAACATTAATAACACAGATGACATAACTGGTCTGTCTTCCATTCATTGTTGTACACACAAAAGACCCACTTGGATTACATCTTATCACTTCATTTGCAGAATATGATTCCTCCTTAAGTGTATCCACAATTTCCATACCTGAAACAATTCCAGTCATGTTTCCAAATTTGTTAGAGCCGAAGACTTTTTAAGTTCACATGATTAAAAATTCAAGCTTAATAAGTTCTTATTCTTACATGTCCTAGTAGGTTGAGATCATGGTCATGGTGAACAAATCTCTAGTTTTTCTTTTTGCTTATTATCTCCAATAATAACATGCCAAAGCTAAAGACATTTGATTTCATTGAAAAGTGTTCCCTCATTACATATTCTGGAGACATATAGCCACTGCAGGACAAAACAAGAATTTCAACATTTGTAAGTAGGAAAACGTAATTTCAAAGGGAAAAAAATTAAGTATAATTCCTTAGGTGCATTACATTAGGTTTCTCCATTAAATTCAAATACATAGTTGCATTGACCAATGAAACACAAAAAGTATTGTGTTTCAATGCAATTATGTGTTTGAATTTAATTGGGAGTCTTAATGTATTGCACCTAAATATACTTTAGTTTTACCCAATTTCAACACACCCTTAAGGAAACTCACTATGTTCCAATTACTATCTTGGTCTTTTCTTCTATTTGTTCTCCTACAAAAATTTTTGCGATGCCAAAGTCTAAGATTTTGGGGTTCATCTCACTATCTAGTAATATGTTGCTTGCTTTAAGATCCCTATGGATGATTCTTAGCTTGGAGTCTTGATGAAGATATAGACGTCCTCGTGCTATCCCCATAACAATGTCAAAGTACTTCTTCCAATTCAATGATTTCTTTCTAGTCTCATCCATAAAAAGAATAAAATCAAGAATGTTAAATCCCTTTTTCTTTATTTAAAATTGAACGTTATTTTTTAGTACTAGGCAAACAAACAATATAAGCGCTCAATTAAGTAAGATGAAACAAATCAAGTGTTAGAGGTTCAAACCAAAGAAAAAGTTGTCCATGCTTTTGTTGGGAAGGTACTCATAGATTAGCATCCTTTCTTCTTTTTGCGGTGTTGAAGTTTCGCAATCAATATAACTTCATTCTTAAATTCCTATTATCAAAACTTTGCCACATATATTCTTTTGAATCACCAATATTTTGACGTAATAATGGGTTCTAAGGAGAACTTTTTTTAACGATTTGGTAGAATATTTTATCTTACTAGTTGAGTTCTGCACAAAATGCGATACAACTTATTATTAGTTTTCTCCAATATTTTGATTAGTTGTACCAAAAATCTTGTAACTTAACTGATTGACATTTCAATTTCCAATAGAAATATTTAGGATTCAAATCCCCACCCCACAACTATCGATATATAAAAAAAGATATTTCAATAAATTTCGTTGTAAAAAATTGTAATCTTTAGTTATTTTATATATAGACAAAATAGAAATATACTAAGAGTAGTATAGTTATTTGATCATACTATATATATATGTGTTTACAAATTGAAAATTGTATGATATAGTAGCTAATATAGATAGGCATGTTTCATGCCTTCTAAAAAATGCGTATATCCTTCAATTATTATTATTTTTTACATTATTGATTGTATGTTACTAAAAAAAAAAAAATTCCCTTTTTTTTGGACATGGTTTCAATTGTTGCAAAAAAAAAAAATTGAGTAAAAATGCAAATGCCATATTTCAAATTAATTGTTTCTCACATAAAAAAACCAATTGTTTCTCATATAAATCTTAGAAAAATGATATTAAAATTTCATTATGCTTAAAATAATTAATATAACAAAATAAACTTATTTATTATATTAGTAATCTTTCTAATTACATAGAATACATACTACAATGTTATTTCCACACACGTACATACACGCGTGGGTTCACACACACACACACGCGCGCACACACAAAGAAGTTAGGAAATTTAAAGGATTATGATTAATTTTAGTGAATTCACAAATATTTTTTTTTATGGCTTTTGTGACAATTGTTGTCAAAACAACTAAACATGAGTAAGAATGTCATATTCTAAATTTATAATTATTATTCCAACTGAAAATTATTTTCTATATAGAGTTTATAAAAATAATCATATAAATTCATTTAATAGAAATTGTAGGGACTCAATTTGGATTGACCCTGAATAGAGTATGAATGAGTTTTTAGCCCAATCCAGCCCAAACAATAAATTTATAGAGAGTGGGTTAGAGGTTTAGGTGCTGGCCGTCGATCACCATACATGAACTTTCTTTTATAAAAAATACTTAGAGTTTCTTTACAACTGGGGGGGTTCTCTTCGGCCCATGGCCGAGGAGACCCTTTTCTTCTTTCTTTTTTTCCCCCCCCTTCTTTACTTTACTTGCTTTACTTATATAGTCTTCATCTTCCTATCTCCTTATTCCATCTGTTGATCATCCATTTGCCTCTCTTCTGGCCATCCGTCCCATCAGAGGCCTTATCAGTACTCAAGTGGTTCACTCTGACCAACGTTGCCCTGCTAAGGGGTTATCTCCCCATTAATGCGGTCAGAGGGGTTAGGTGAATGCATTAAGTGCGAATGTGATAGCTTGCTCTGGACTTGTCCCCTCTCATAAATTATCCTTAGAATGCCGAGGACGAACAGGTTCTCGGCGTGGGTCACAAAAGAGGCTTTGTCTGACTTAGCCTTGGCTGGTCAGTCCTCCTCGGCGTTGGCCTTGGGCCTACTTTGTGATGGGCTGTGGTTGTCAGGCCCATGGGCCCCACAATAGCCCCTCAAAACCTTGCTGCACGTTCCCTCGGACGGGGAGGGGGGTTTTGACACCTACGGGCCCTCCTAGGCGAATCGCCCCACTTTGGTTTGTGCTAATGCTGGCGACTTTTCGACTACTCGATGTGCGTTTTTTGCGTTTCGAGACTTAATGTGTGCCCACATTAAATTTTGGCGGCACCACGTTTCCCACTTTCAACGGTGTGATGGTAATCATTCGGTGGGGATTTCCTGCTTTTATGGGCAGGCAGTTACATTTGGGGAACTTAGGGGGGAGTATAAGTACCTGTTTAAAACGTCTGGTTTCCTCATTTTCGCGCTTACAACCCTTGATGCGTATGACTTAAGTCTAGTTCGACTTGCACTCTTCCTGAAGAGAATCGCCATACTTCTGTAAGTCTTCTTTTTCTATCGACCCCAAATTTTCTTGATTTTACTCCTCCTTTTCTTCTTTTAGAACTTTTAGTTGTCTTTGGGGAATGGGTAAGTTTAAGAAGTTGGTTGAGTCCGACGAGATGATAAACAAATTCATTGTCGACTATGGAATACCCAATAATGTGAGTTTGAAGTACTGTGAAGAAGAGGAGTGGTACCTTAAGAGGAGAGAGGGTGAAGTCGTGATCCCGATAGTCGCTTTCGTAGAGGGAGGGATGAGAATCCCTATGAGGCCGGTGACCCTCAATTACCTTAAGCATTTTCGCCTGGCTCCTACTCAGTGTGCCGTGAATGTATTTAGGATATTAGGGTGTGTAGATACCCTGAATGAGAAAATGGGGCTGAGACTGACTCACCACGATGTGAACTGGTGCTACAACCTTCACCACCTGAGGGGTAAGACGTATTATATGAAGACAAGGGACGATAGGGTTCGTCTCATCCAGTGTCTTCCTGATTCTAATAAGGGGTTGACTCAGGACTTCCTTATAGTGTCGGGAGAGTGGCACAACGGTTTTCATTGCCCAACAGTAGAGGGGGAGCCAGGTAGGGCATCCAAAGTAAAAGACAATCTAGGTTTCAGTATTTTCAAGTTTTATGACTGCATATTTGATTTGGTTGATTAACCATAGGAGTTTCATTTTTCTTTTCACAGATCCGCACGCCTTTGCACATCATTTCCACCTTGTTAACAAAGCGGACTTGGAAACTGTTCTTAGGTCGAACCTTTTCCTGAACAAAACTGATAACCAGGTCAGAGCTGCTCATTAAATCCTCGGATGCGACCCAGCTCAGAAATCATTCCCAATCCCGAAGCATGTAATTAGAGCTCGTGATCCTCGGCTTACACAGATTATCGTGGTGGAGGACGATTTTGCATTTACTGAGGGGTCTTATATACCTGAAGGCATTCCGCTATCAGTTCCCTCTTCATCTCAGCAAGTAACGGTGGCCGAGGAAGGATTATCTAAGAAGTCAAGGGAGGTGGTTGAACTGAGTTCCTCCGAGGACGAATATAGTGTGTTTGACCTAGCTGATCAGTCCGAGGATCCCCCTGGTGACTTGGGAGACCCTCATTCGTCCGAAGCCAATCTCCAGTCCCTAAGAGTTGGTACTCAGGCTGAGATGGGTCTAAAAAGACAGCCCCAAACCAATCTTCTTGACTTGTCGAAGGCGGTTCCAAGAAGGGTGTACCAGAGGAGTCGCAGCCCCAGCCCCCAGCACCTCCGCCCCCGATTTTAACTGTGCAAACCAGGTTGTCCTCTGCCCCCACAGTATCAGACCCTCAGACCGAGTCTTACGACCCGAAAAGGAAGAGACTTTCCAAGGGTAAGGAGCCAATGGATGGGAGCAAATCCCATTCCCCGCCCGAGGAGGATCGGTTTCGCAGGCCTCCGAAGCAACTGAAACTCGGTGGTCAACGGAAGGGTAAGAAAGCCACCCAGCAGTTCGAGGCTCAAGCCTGGCTGCCCGCTGCCATGTTCCACGATCAGCCCCTGATGGATAACGCGTCGATGCGGGAGTCTCAAGGAGCCGAGGGGGCTCTCGTAGCCGAGGCCCTAGAGAAATCTCTTCTTCTTCTCACTGACATAGCCGAGTTAGAGAATATGAGTGGGTCAGAGGTTGTCCTCGACCTTAAGAAGTATCTAGGCATGGTGGGTCCTTTAGCACCTATTTACTTTATTCAAAGTTTGCCACTTAGTATCTTTCTTTCTCTTTACGGAGTTACTTGTTTTTATTGGCAGGCTATCCAGGCCCTTTTCAGGTTAGGCGAGGAGGTTGATGACCATAGCAATGCCTTAGCGCAAGAGCGCGACAAGTTCTTGGAGGCTGCCAATACTCTTAACAGATCTGAGGCCGACCTAAAAAAGGCGATCGATGATCTGTCAGAAATGACGAAGGCCAGGGATACTGCTGTCTCTGACCTAGCCGTGGCCAGGAAGCAAGCTGAGGATCAAACTAATCGCTTGCAAGACGTTGAGGGTCAATTACAAACTGTCAAAGAGAACATTTCCTATATGAAGGGGCAGTTGACCAAGGCAATCCATGAAAAAGGTGTTGCCGAGTATGCTAGGGACGAGGCTGTGAGAGCCAAAGACGAGGCGGTATTTGCAAAAATAGACGTTGAGCGCTTTGTGGAAAAGGCAGAGGAGGATGCTTTCGCGGATGGGGTGGCTAAGACTGAAGCTACCCTTCGGGCTCAAGTTCCTGCAGTGTGCAGGCATTACTGTTCTCAAACCTGGCATGAAGCCCTCAACCAAGCAGGGGTTGATGCCTCATCTGATCTTAGAAGGGAAGACAGGGTATATTACCCTATTGCCATTCGCGAGGTTGCACCAGCCGCTCCCGAGGAGGGATCCTCATTACCAGCGGTTGAGGGTCACGATAAGACCGCCGAGGATGCACTGTTAACTGATCAACCATCCGAGGAGGTTGAGCTCCAGAGAGCGTTAGGGGAAGTTGTAACCGAGGGTCAGGAAATACCACAAGACGTGGCAAGTCCTCCGGCGGACCTTTCGAAATCAAGCCCTTAGGCCTTGGCCAAAGCCTTTTGATTTACCTATTGACTTAATTTGCCCACTGAATTGAGGAGACTAGTATACGCCATAGGATAAATTTGTTTATTTTCTTTTTTTATCTCATTTTGTTTCTTGCCTCAGTGGCGTGGTAAAGGAGGATGTATACTTTCCGTTTGAACTGAATACTTAATACTTTGCTTCCATCTAATGATGTTTTCTTTTATTTGCTTTACTATTGTACTCTGCTCAATATTCGTATTCTATTCTGGAGTTAGCCTCATGAAACCATCTGTTATCCTTCAAATATAAATCTAAAGATCGTATTATAGCTTGACTCTAAGTAACGCTTTGGTTTTTCTCCAGATAGTTATTTTCTCCATGGGTTTGAGTCCGAGGACCATGCAATACCCTGGTTATGCCCAGTACTTCTATTTTTCTATAAGTATCTAGTTTTCCATAGGCTTGGGTCCGAGGACCATGCAATACCTTGGTTCTGTCTACCACTTCTATTTTTCTGTAAGTATCTAGTTTCCCCATAGGTTTGGGTCCGAGGACCATGCAATACCTTGGTTCTGTCTAGTACCCAGGTATAATGGTGTGTATAGTTTTACCATAGGCTTGGGTCCGAGGACCATGCAATACCTTGGTTCTGTCTACCACTTCTATTTTTCTGCAAGCAGAGGTTTGTCCTCAGACCGCTTTACTGGAGATGATTCCTCTTTGGGTCAGATTATGATCTTTACACGTGGCATTGATCTCGCCTCCAGCTCGAGGCCCCATCTTTTTCATTTATGAAGCGCCCTTTGTCTGTTCGTGTTCCGCGCTGGACGCTTCGGTGCGCGAAACGCGCCTTCATTAATGTCCTCGTGAATTAACACGAGTCCAACGGTCTACGGCCTCCTTGAAAATTGGCAGCTTCATTATTAGCCCAGCCGATAATTCTCTTTTCGAACTCTGCATGAATTAATTCTCACCAACCCCCATCCCCTATATAAAGTGAGGAGATGGTTCCCCCACAATCCATGGACCTCTCAACACAAACAGAAAAAACACATTCTTCCAGCTCCCCAAGCCCTTTTAACAACCCCGCCGGAATTGTTACCGGAATTGACAAAAACCGGTATGGCCGCAGCCCCCACTGGGCTTTCGGTGCGGCAGAGTCTAGGCGTAACCCCGATGGCGCCCTACAAGGTGTCCCAGAGGGATGTTGTTAGAGTACCTAACGTCTTTCCTCGGAGCGCACCCCCGACGAAGAAGACGTGCGAATTCACCTCATGGGCGGTGCACGAGTGTTGCCGTCTCCAACGGCCAACACTCGTGAGGATTGGAGAGAATCAAGGGAACATCATGGGGGAAGGTATCCCGGAGCCCCTGCATCTGCTCCTCTCTTTGTTCCAGCTCCGCCTGGCCGAGAAGGAAGTTGTCGGTGGCCTGGAAGCATGATGGCCCTCCCCCTTCTCTGCCTTTTGTGTCAAGCTCTCCCATTCTCTTTATACCAATAAAGGGTCGGCTTGACACTTCCCACCGGCTAGGTTTTTTAAGGCGGCTCCACCTGGGCCTCTGATTGTAGAAATAGCTGGTAGGATTAGCTTGTAAATTTGTGTGTGAAACGCACCTGCTTGAGCCCCTGATTGTAATTTGTACTGTTTCTATTCATGAAATAATAATATCAAGATCTTTCTCTTTTTTTTTTTTTTTTTTGCTGTCGAATCTTCTATATATATATATATATATATATTTTTTTTTTTTTTACCTTCTGTAAAACGACTACATAGAACACTCGCCATTTGCCTGGTGCGCCGGCCAGCACCCTAATCCTTCCCACAGACGACGCCAATTGTAGGGACTCAATTTGGATTGACCCTGAATAGAGTATGAATGGGTTTTTAGCCCAATCCAGCCCAAACAATAAATTTATAGAGAGTGGGTTAGAGGTTTAGGTGATGGTCGTCGATCACCATACATGAACTTTCTTTTATAAAAAATACTTAGAGTTTCTTTACAATTAGGGGGGTTCTCCTCGGCCCATGGCCGATGAGACCCTTTTCTTTTTTCTTTTTTCCCCCCTTCTTTACTTTACTTGCTTTACTTATATAGTCTTCATCTTCCTATCTCCTTATTCCATCTGTTGATCATCCATTTGCTTCTCTTCTGGCCGTCTGTCCCATCAGAGGCCTTATCAGTACTCAAGTGGTTCACTCTGACTAACGTTGCCCTGCTAAGGGGTTATCTCCCCATTAATGCGGCCAGAGGGGTTAAGTGAATGCATTAAGTGCGAATGTGGCAGCTTGCTCTGGGCTTGTCCCCTCCCATAAATTATCCTTAGAATGCCGAGAACGAACAGGTTCTCGGCGTGGGTCACAAAAGAGGTTTTGTCTGACTTAGCCTTGACTGGTCAGTCCTCCTCGGCGTTGGCCTTGGGCCTACTATGCGATGGGCTGTGGTTGTCAGGCCCACGGGCCCCACAGAAATAATTAATGCACAATAATAGATAATTAATATATGCATTTACTCTATTGGCTAATTCAATGAACCAATACTTTAATATAAATGTAAACTTTGTTGAAATGGAAAATTAAATAAAGAAAATTTCAAGGAATGTGCCACATGGCTCAACCTCATACTCTCCAGTATGAGGTCTCTGTTTATAGATATATATATTGATTGATGAGGAATTTCTTCGTAGCAAGTTGCTGCTAAGAAGTAATTCGAGCTCTAAATTCTTCGGAGAGAATTTTAGTGTAATTATCCACAGTGCTTTAGGTATATCATCATGGTTATTTAGTTGTACAGGCAACGAGTATTTTGTTATTTCCCATCTAGGGAATTATTTTTTCTTTTTAATTTCTGAACTTTTTTAATTAACGTTTTTTTAGAAAAAAAAAATTTAAATACTAAATTAAAGTCAAAATTGTTGGGAAATTGCCTCAAATTCCAATTGTGACTTGAAAAGTCAATTAGGTTTCCTAGTTGAAGAAGGAAAAATTAATTTGGGTTTCCTTGTTATAGAAGGAAAGACTATTCCTTGGTGTGAAAGGAAGTCTATTTTTTTGTTAAAGAGGTAATGTATTCCTAGTCCAAGAGTAAATAGACTCATTGTTAAAAAAGTAATGTATTCCTAGTCCAAGAGGGTATAACAAAAGAGTCTTATAAATAGACAATGCTACAAAAAATTTGAGGGTTTTGGCTCAAGGGTCCTTCTTATGAGGAGAGAGAAAATAGAGAATGAAATCAAGAGAGAGAAAAGAGATTTTCGCTTGGGAGGAATGCTAGAGGAAGGAGAGTGCAAGGTATTGCTACCTTCAAGAAGATAGCCAAGGAGAGGAGAGCAAAGGGTTGCTGCCTTCGAGAAGATGGCCGAGGAGGAGAGAGTAAAGTGTTGCTGCCTTTAAAAGAGATAATTAGTGTGTGTGTGTGTGTTTGTGTGAGTAAAGAAAAAACAGAGAGGTTTTCTTTATCCGTGAGACATACACAAAAATTATTGTAATTGATTTCATAATAGTGAAATTATTTGGAGTTTGTCCTGTGGTTTTTTCTCTTCAAAGAGAAAGGGTTTTCTATGTAAATATTTGTGTTCTTGTGTGTGATTGTTATTTTGGATTATCAATATTTGTGATAATATTATTTGGGACCCAACAAAAACTATTGCCTCTTATGTTGAGTAGTATTAATGGATCACTTACATTAAAATTAAGAAAATTAAATTGACACTTGGAGCAAAATTAGACTAAAATTAGAAGCTAATTTTGATATTGATTGTGTGATTTTAATATAACTAGCTTGTAACTCCATTCATATGCATAAATACACTTAAAGATACATAATAAGATGCATAATATATATATATATATAATTTAAATACTATTAATAGTCATTTTTATATTTTGTTAACTCTTTAAAATTTTTTTGTAAGGATATTATTAGGTATAAAATGTAAATTGTCCATATTTAAAAAAAAAAAAAATTTATTGTAAAGCACTTTTTTTTTTAATATTTTTTTTATTTTTACGATTCATTTATTTTAGACTCTTTGGTTTTTGTACTTAATAACTCACTTGGATAAATATTTATAATGTGGTCCCACATTTGATTCTAAAATTAAGAAATAAAACTCTTTAAGAAAATAAATAATTTAGAACACATGACGCAAAATTGGAACTCTAATTTGAAATTTTAATTTGAGTTTCTCTTAACTTCACCTATTATATATATATATATATATATAGAGAGAGAGAGAGAGAGAGAGAGAGAGAGAGAGAGAGAGATTAGTGTGTAACTCTGTGCATATGCATATGTACAATTAAAAACAATCTCATTACACAGTTCAAAATATACATTTTTTAGAAGAAGTTCAAATTATATATGGTATTAGCTTACACATTTTTTTAAACCATAAATTATATATATATATATATATATTAAGTTAGTCATACATATCTCCAAAAAAAAAAAAAAAATCATACACGAGTTACAGCCTTACAGATTATTTGGAAGTAGGCTATAAATACATATTATAACTACTACGAATTATTGGCAAGAGTCAAGAAACAACCAACCAGACTACTTATATATGATCGTAACTAGATGTTTGTGTTTTGGAGCTTAACGCTCCGATTATTTTTCAGCACAAGAATTAATGAATCACGTAATAGAAAGTAAGCTAGCCAAACTTTATACATTATCCAGTCAAAACTCAAAAAGATAACAAAAATGATTGAGAGGTGATTATAATACATTATTGATTCCTGTGCTGCAGGCTTTTCCAAAATGCATTTGTACTCATCCAAAAAAAAAAAAAAAAGCATTTGCAAGTTTTTTTGGCCAAGAAATTTTAATGGTTACAGAGGAACCAATCTACATCAAAGAATATTTAAGTGGTAAAATCACAAGCAGTCCCAAAATGGAAGAGCTGCTAGACTTCTTAACATAATATTACTCTAAAATTCTTTTTCATATTATATCAAATAATAAAAGGACTAAATTTGAAGTAATTTTGATTTAAAACTTAAACATTTTGATATGCTACATTAGTTTATGCCCATTCTGTCTAAGCATATGATATTCGTTAAGTGCTACATTAGTTTATTACATGTGCTAGGTGGACCAATTAAATTATTTCATGTTAATTTAATTATGCTAGGTCAATTAAATAGTTTTAAAAATTTTATATAAGTAAAATAAATTCTCTAAAATAAAATTATATATATTGAAACACAAAAATAAAATAAAATATCTTTTTCTTTTTTTCTTTCCGACATTTTTTTGGGTATATACAAACCTGATTTTTTCCCCAATATCATATAAAACCCAGCATAATAAAAATACTCCCTTACACTAAAACAATCAAAATAATGAGGAAAAACCCAAAATAAAAATTATAACCAAAGAAAAGTACAAAAACACTAACTATTTTAATTGATTAGTTGAGAACGTATCCAATCAATATCCACGTTTACAACACCAACCCAAACCACGTACTCTACTCTAGAACAAGTCCTGCAAAGACCACATTTAATTTCATTTGTCCTCGATCTGTACCTTACCAGGAAGAACAATAATAACAAGGAAAGGGAGGGAAAATTTTCGGTGAGTTACACAAGTTTACCAAAAAATAAAATTCGTGTTCAACAATGTAGTTTAAATAATATGTAGTTTTTTTTTTTTTTTTTTTGGTTTCTTTTTTGGATAAATGTTTTCAGCTTTACACAACAACAACAATAATAATAATAATAATACAAGTAAAATGAATTGGGAAGACATCTATTTATTTTGAAAAAAAGTAACAAAATTGGGAAGACAATTCAAACTATATGTGAACATGTAGTTTAAGCTTTTTTAAAGCTATCCGGTTATTTATTTATTTATTTATTTATTTATTTTTATTATTATTATCAAAAAAGTGAGTAGGCTTTTTAGTTACCTAACCAACTAAAACCACCTCAATTTACCCCAAGGGGCTAGAAAGTCTAAAGCACTTCCTGCTTCAATGTGATGAAAATGGAATGAAAAATTGCCTCTTAACTCACCAAATCATTTTTTCTCAAAAAACTGACCAAATCCTTCGGCTAAGTGTTTTTACTTTTTAAATATATGCTAAAATCTCTCTCTCTCTCTCTCTCTCTCTCTCTCACATATATATAAGGGCACTTTAAATTCCTTGTAGGCAGATCATTTATTTTTATCAAGTGATCCTAGTGAATTTATATGAGGAGTGGCTTATGGTTAACCCAAATGCAACGTATAGAATAACCTTTTGAATTTTATATAACCCAAATTTGATTGGCTTATAGTTTTAAAAATTTTATATAATTAAAATAAATTCTCTAAAAAGACTAAAATAAAATTTTATGTATATTGAAGCACAAAAAATAAAATAAAATATCTTTTTCTTTTCTTCTTTCCAACATTTTTTGGGTATATCCAAACCTTATTTTTTTTATATATATATATATATAACCGAAACTTTTTGAAACTTTCACAAATTTTCACATCAATACAATATAAAAAAAAAAAACATAAAAAAAGTTTTCTAAAACTCAATGCTTTGCCTTTCCCTTTCGTGATGCTCTGCCATCTCTTCCCTGCCTTTCTCTACCAGCTCCTCCTCTATCAGCTCCTCCTCGATCAGACCCACGGCAAACCAATAGCAAAGCATCGCATCGCTCTAAAGACCCACAGACACAAAAGCTTTTGAGAAACCCAACTTTTTTCTGTCCAATGTCTCTTATGCTCTTTGACAACTTCTTAACTCTTTGACAACTTCAGAAGCCAGAAATACTTCCTTAGAACTATCCCAAATCTGCCAATTTGATGCTTCTCTTTTTGTATCTTGGTCTCTTCTCTTCTTCTCCATTGTTTCTTGTGAGCTTTGCAATACAATTTTTTCATCGTGGTCTCTGCGTGTTCCTCTACTCTTAGTCTTCTTCGTTTTTTCTATCAAATCTTTCTTTGTTGGTTACCGCTTCTCTCTATTGGTTTTTGAGTTTTGCTTGGGGTTATCAAGTTATGAATGACGAAAGGTAAATAGAGCCAAATGCCAAGACTTTCATTTTGTAAATTTTGAAATGCAAGTACATATTGGAAGAGAACATGTGGAGGAGATAATATGAAGATTAAGAAAATAAATAAAACCTAAGAGCAACAGAGAATGAGTGGAGGTGAAAAAACGTTAGTTATAAAAAATGAAAAAAAAAATTTGTTGTCAAATGTTAGGTACTTCTGTACTTGAGATGAGATATGTGTAACAAAAATATTGTTAGAGATATTACAAATTAGGTTTTACTAAATTATGCTTTTAAGGTATGTATTAGTAAATTAGTTTAGAAAATTTTTTTTGGAGAAAAATTAAGTAGCTTGAAAGAGTTGAGAAAAGAGAAGAGCTTGAGAAAGGGAGGAAATACATTTTTGATAAGCATTTGATAAAACTTGAAGATGTAAGCACAATTATGATTATAGTAATATATTACTTCATAATATTTGTATTTATCTCATTTTTAATATTATTTTATAATATTACATGTTTCATCTTATATTAGAGCCAATTTAAATTTCAATAATTGAAATTTGAGAAATGTTTAAACCTAAACATGTTAATATTTGATTTAATTTAAAACATTCTCGTGCATCGTATAAGTTAATGACTAATATCATATAAAACCCAGCATAATAAAAATACTCCCTCACACTGTAACAGTCAAAACAATGAGGAAAAAACCAAAACAAAAATTATAACAAAAAAAAAGGTACAAAAACACCAACTATTTTAATTGGCTAGGCTAGCCAATCACAAAAACATCATCTCCACTACCCCGCACGTGACGTTTGTTTATTATTATTATTATTATTCTTTAAAAACCCTCAGTAAATATTACACGTGGCCTATATCAGATTCCCACCTGGACGCATATGTTCTGACCTTTGAGGGGTTTTGATAAAATTGATTCCATCAAGGAGGAGCTTGAAAAGGCTTATCCAGGGGTAGTTTCATGTGCTGATATTGTTTCTATTGCCACTAGAGATGGCATTATGCTGGTATGTTCTTGATCCTGAATTTTCATATGTTCTCTCTCTTTTTAAGATATTTTTTGTTAATAGTACGGGTCAGTTCACCTAACGGTTTTAGCAACAGTTTAAGGTTTAGGATCTGATGATTGTTTGTGGATAAAGATGCCTAAATGAAACTCAGTGATGTAAGAAACAGACTTTAAAAGAGTTGGTATCTCTTTACATTTTTATATGTTGAGGAGTCTATCAATAAGATTCTAAAGTACATATTGATTATGTGGAAAACTTAGAAAATTAATAAATTGAGAGTATGTTTCTAGTGATTTTTGCTGTTTTGGTTTCCACAAATTGTTACAATCACCTTTGCTTACCAACTAGTTGTTTCAGGCACTTTTTGGTAATGGTTTTTCAAGTCTAAAACGTCAAAAAAATTCAAAAATAAATAAAATGAAATACTTTTCTTATTCCAATTTCTGTTAAACTGACAATAAAGAACAGCTCTATATTGATAACTCTTTTTATTGGAGTTCTCTGATGTAAACTACTATACTTGACATCACAGGCTAGACAGCATTCTTTCATATTTCAACAGACACCTGATCTTAGGCGTCTTGGCCTCNTGGATTGTAGACAATTTTTTAATTCCATTCCGTTCCAGTTGATATACTGCACTCTGGTCCATAAACTAATTTATTAAACCCTTTATTCTGTCTCGGTCAAAATTCTAACATTTAAGGTGGAATATGCATTCCTTACCAAAATTTATTTTGCGACTTCCTTATAAATCTTTTTTAAAATAAAACCCCACTTCTAGGAGATTTTATGAACTTTTTTATTAGTTTAATTATGTATGATATGTTTTTTTTTTTCAAAAAAGAAAAAAAAATATACATGTGTATCTATATAAATAAATGAGATTTTATGAAATTTTAGTTTATTTAATTATGTAAGATATTATTATGAGCCTTTGGTTTGTTTAATTAAATGTGATATTTTATGATCCTTTGTATTTTTTTTAATGTTATATATTTTATAAGATTTAAACTTCAAGCTATTCAATTATTTTCATTTGTTTTAGTGACCAAAACTTAAGTGGTCTATTGAGGTATATGTACAAACACTCAAAGATGCAGCTGTTTTGAACTTATGATTAACTATGGACAGACTACCAGCGCCTAAGCATAAATTAGTTCAATATCTGGAGTGAGAAAAATAAATGATCATTGAAAGGAAACTGCCAAATCAGGATATTTACTTAACATAAGAACACAGAGAACAAACATAAGAGATGAAAACTACGTATCTGGGGAGAAGATAAATTATGGACACAAACACAGTTTAGGCATTGCTAAAAGACAGAAGTCACTATTTTAGAACAAATCAAAACTGTAAGAATTAATAGAGAAAAAATTCAAATTACATTTAAAAGACAAGATAATGATAAAATCTATAAGCAGAGTTACTAACTGAAAAGTTTTCTAAGAACAAACCATTTTCATGACACATAAAAAGATAAGCAATTTAATTTTGCTAAATAGCTACCAAAGTCAAGGACATGTAGTCATACCAGTTCCTACTATAGGGAAACTATTCTGTGAGCTACTGAAAAATGGAATCAATTACATAGTCTGCATATCCAAAACTAAGTCCCAACCTCTAAAATTGGTTTTTTGACAGCAGTCATCAATCTCAAAATTTTTGGAAATTTGAGTTTGCATCAAACAATCTCTCTCTCAGAAAATCAGAGGTTGCAGAAATGACACTTTTGATGGCATCAGCAGCACTTCTAACCTTCAAAATTTCAAAATTGAAGAATTTAGATTCTCAAGTAACAGATGAAGAGATGAATGAAGACATTCATAACAAGAAAAATCTCCTCCTAGGCATAAATTAAAAATGCCTATTCCCTGAACAATAACCAATTTGAGGAAAACATAACTATAATCAGTACCACCTAAAGCCATTAAGGAGAAACTGCTAAATTGATGCAAGATTCACTAAATGAAATAAGGTGAAGGAAAATATAAATTCAAGTTGCAGCATAGCAGTGTCAGAAGAAGAAGTTTAACCTGTCGATTGAAGATGATGGGTTAGATTCGGGTGAATGGATCCACGACTATAGCATTGTCTTTAAATGTGCATAACAAAAAGCATACCAAAACCTTCTGCAGGCATGAAAATGAAAAGTGTAATTGAGTACAAATTGATGAGAATAAAACATAATGGCATCTGATTAAAAGCTATTCCTATGAGCAACTTTTGAATTCTAATTGATGGTCAAAGCAATAAAGAAAATTATAGAAAAATCAGTATCTTTTTTTCAAGACACACAGAATTGTATATTTTCCTAGTTCTGAAGTTCAAACTCAAAATGAATAAACTAACGTCTCCTTCAGATGATGAATAATCAGCCAAAACTCTTTAGTAACATGAACACCCAATTGAAATTAATTTGGATATTATTATCACAACATACATTATGAGCTGCCCCATATTATTGAACTTTTGAAAACATTCAAACCATTAGAATTCTATATTTCTAATGAACTTAACAACAAAAACATATTTACATGCAGTTTTAACTAGCTACTTCATTATTTTGACCATGTCCAATTATGCCATTGCCTTTATAAATAGGCTCAAATTAGCAAAGGAAAGAAATGTAGAAGTCACAGCATCTAAATTCAAACATAGAACATTAGAGAAAGTAATATGAAAGAATAAAGATCTCATGAGATCATTATGGTCAAGACTGCCACTTAGAAACTGACCAAAAGCAAGGAGCGGTTTCGTTGGACTTGACCTTGAGATCCATTGATTGCAGGACCCCCTTTTTGGGTCTCGACATCCCCACTGCAAACTCACTCAATTCCAATGATGCCATGGATGAAGAAGAAGGCTGAGTGGTGGTCCCATTACTATCTTGGAACCTCATTCTCATCTCAGGGAGAAAATCAGGAGCTATGGTTGGATCAGGCTGCCTGGTCCCCTTGAAGTCAGAGAAGCGTTTCTGTATGAATTCACAATCAACTTTCCCAATGTTGTGTGTACCTTCAGATGATCAAGAAACCAATACAAACCAAATAACTTTTTAAACCTTTTTCAACTCCATAAGACAAGGGGGAAAATGAAAGAAAGGGAGAGTGCTAGTAAGTCCCTAGAAGACTAACAGCTTCTTTTTCATCAAAACCTCTATGGGCAAAAAGGTGAAGTGTTTGTGTTATGTTATCATCCAGTCGTGGAATCTCGGTCAGTGTCGTCACTGCCCCTTGGCACCTTTCAGTAGATTTCCTTTTTTGTTGATTTGGGAGAGAAGAAAGAGAAAGAAATAAGACATTCAAAGAACACCAAGCTGCGCAAATGGCAAGGAATGCTGAAATCAAAGAGGCCAAGACGCCTAAGATCAGGTGTTAGCAGCCAAGCTGAGCATAGCTATTTTGTGCTTTTGTCTGTTTTCTTAGATATATATATATATATATATAAATATATATATAATTTATTTTGCAATATCTAGCTGCTCTTGTTATTGGAATTCTCTGATTATACTTGACATCACAGGCTGGTGGCCCTTTCTATCCAGTGTCAACAGGCCGGAGGGACAGCACTCATATTTCAATGAAGGACTGGCTGATATTCCATGACCGGGTTATAATATAACACAGACACTACGCCTTTTTACCCTTTAGAGGTTTTGATGAAGAGCAACACTCACTTTTCTAGGTACTTGCTAGCTTGGCCTTTACTCATTTTACGAACTTGTTTTATGCAGTTGAAAAAGGTTTGAAATGTTCTTTGGTTTGCATCAGTTTCTTGATCATCTGAAGGTGCACACAACATTGGGGAGATTGGTTGAGTTCATACAGAAACTCCTCTCTGACTACAAGGGGACAGGGCAGCCTGACTGAAATGAGAATAAGGTGCCAAGAAAGTAATAGGACCACCACTCAGCCTTCTTCTTAACCCACGGAATCATTGGAAATGAGTGAGTTTGCATGAATTCACAGCCAATCATTAAAGGGGAGCGGACTTCTTTTTGCTGATCAGCAGTTTCTGGCTAATGAGAAGACCGCAAGACTTGTAAGGGCTTGTGCTTCAGATGACGGATCAACCTCCTGAATGGACTTTGCTTGGGCAATGATGAAGATGTCAGGGCTTAATGTTCTGACTGGATATCTAGGTCAGGTCCGATGGAACTGCTCCTTGCCTATGGTCAGTTCCTAAGTGACAGTCTTAACCATAGTGAACTCTTGACATCTTTATTTTTTCATATAGGCTTCTGTTTAAGTTCAATGTTTGATTGTAGATGCAGTGACTTCTACGTACTTCTACGTTTCTTGCGTGTACTAATTTGAGTCTATATATACTGGCAATGGCATAGAGTAGAAATATGTTATGGCTGTTGAGTTCTTTAGAAATATAGAATTCCAATGTTTGGAATGTTACCAAAAGCTAACTAATATTTGGGGAGCTCATAATGTATTAATTTTAATTGGGGCCTTGGAGCATTCACCTTACTCTACACAAATTTAGCTAAATTAACTCCAAAAAGGCTACTGTTACTATTTTAACAAGCATACACCTACATCAACCTCAATATTTATTTTTTTACTCTTACAAAAATATTATTTTTTTCCTCTCTTCCCCATCCTATTTCACAGCCACACTCACACCACCAAGCATCCCCTGCCATTGAAAACCCAGGCCTTTGAACACCGAATTCTCTGTCAAACTCATCCACCAAATCTATAAAATCAGTAAACCCATCCACAAAATCTATAAAATCAGTAAACCTTAACAAAATCAACAATTTTTCAATCAAAATCAGTAACTGTTCATCGCCCGTCTGCCAACAAAATCAGTAAAGTGTGATGACAATGATGAAGAATGGAGATTTGTTCAAGGAGGAACTTAATTGGCCATGGATGTTTTATTCAAAGGAAGAGAGAGAGAGAGAGCTTGGTCTAGTTGAGGGAGAAAGTGTCAGTGAGCAAGAGAGATGAGTTTAAAATTGGCTGAAACACTGTTCATTTGTTAGCTATTTTGGGAAAATTGTAGAAGCGCTCTAAGGGACTCTAGCTATTTTTTTTGGACTAAATTAGATTTACAAATTGCTTTTGCCATGGAGACCTATGTGGAAATGAGTGTGGTTCTATAGGGAAGTTGTAACAGAGTTCTTTTTTCATTTGGATTGGTCTTTCTTTGAAAGGGAACATCCTTGGAATGTTTCGGATGTCATTCTCTTCAGCATCGAACCAGCATGAAAAGATTTCCCGACTATAGATTTGTACCACATGCTTATGACTCTTACACATCTCCTGATAGCCTTCAACATAACCTAGTCAAAATCTTAAAAGAACAGCAGAATAAAATGGAACTAGTCAAATGATTAGATCAGCAAATTTCATGCTCACAACTTATCATTTGAATAATAGAGAAAATACCATGAATATATTACTTTAAGCTAATTAGTAAGAAAAAGGAATGATCATGCACCACCGGGTTTTGTTTTGAATACACACAACGAAGAAGGGCTAGCAAATATGAATTTCAGACTGCTTCGCTCTTATAGGCCCCAAAGACCACACAAAGGAAATTATGAAGAGTAGCTGATTAATATGCATCAGTTAATAAATTGCAATATATAGGGGTAGTAGCTATTATGCTTGAACCAAAAATAAATCCAATTGTTCTTATATATCTTTTGGAATCATTAAAGTTGAACAAAATGCTCTCCCATTGCTATATATTCCCAATATCTATAAAATATTAGCCAACCTTCATTTTTCAGCAGAATACCAAGATCTCATAAGCCAACCATTTTGGCTACATAGAGATAGTCCTTCAATTACTAAGAAGGAATAAACCCAAAATCAAGTCCTTCTCACCGTGATTTTTGCAAAAGCTCGTGCCTAGTTTCCGCACAAAAAGTCCAAGTCTTTTGTATTTGGAAAACAGGCTTTTCTAAAATGCACGTTTACATTTCGTTACCAAACATGTTTTTTGAATTTTCATCTTAAAAACACGTATTTCCGCACAAAAAAGTCCAAGTCTTTTTTATTTGGAACACAGGTTTTTCTAAAATGCACGTTTACATTTCGTTACCAAACATGCTTTTTGAATTTTCATCTTAAAAACACGTTTTTCCGCACAAAAAAGTCCAAGTCTTTTTTATTTGGAACACAAGTTTTTCTAAAATGCACGTTTACATTTCGTTACGAAACATGCTTTTTGAATTTTCATCTTAAAAACACGTATTTTGCTGACTACAGGTTGTTGCTGATTATCCTGTTTATGATCCTTCTCCTAATAATCATGGCTGCCTATAAATATATCTATCTAATCTATGCCATCTCCAATTTCAAACAAAACACCATAAATAAAGATATCCTTCTTCCTTCTGATTTCTATCAAAACCAAAGCAAATATGGGGCGGATACCTTTCTTTGTCATTTTCTTCCTCGTCAAGAACTCATAAGCCATGTACCCAGCTAGAAGCCAATTCGAAGATTTCAGCTCCCTCGGCTTAGAAGCTTGAGCCGGAGCTGGAGTTGGAGCCAGAGCCGAAGCCGTTGAAGGCGACGGTTTTAAAGAATATAAAGCTTCTCTTTCTTTACGTTTTCTTGAGGCCCCAGGTGTCAAAATCCGACGAGAATGATAGCTCATCGTAGCCTTTCAACCATGCCACGTCACCACACAACTGTTTCCTAATGGGAGCGGGGGTAAAAGCGTCAATACCTGGGTTTTGATATTTGTTTTTGTTTTTTGGAAAGTGTCTAATCAGTTTTATCGAGAAGGGAGAAAAAGTAGGAAAAAAAACAGGGAAAGACTAAAAAGACTCGCTGGATGGGTTCGGTTTTGAGTGAAATAAAAAATGAAAAACCGTGGGGTTAAAATGGGCAAAATGACAAAACATGAAAAACATTTTAATAAATAATAAAAACACAGAAAAGAGAAAGTGGGCTGGGTTGGGAGGTCTAAATCGGATGAGACTGAAAGAGAAGGGAAGAGAGGCGGTAGGATCTACGGTGACGCCAACGCACGCGGCGGCTAGAGGTGGAGAGAGTGTGCGTGAAGGGGTCTGATTGAAGAGGGAAGAGGAGAAATGGATTGAAAGAGAGAGAGAGAGAGAGAGAGAGAGAGAGAGAGAGAGTATATAGTAGTCAGTTGGGGCTTAATATTATATAAGGTTAGGTTGATCTGAATTGTGATCTGATCAGGTGAAAGAGTGCGATTAAGGCAAAACAAAGGAAAGCAAACATGGGTTCGGCATCGGAGATTGTAGCCAAGTTAGGATTATTGAATAATTTTCATTGTTAAAGTTTGTTAACTATCCTGAAATATTGAACCAGTGGTTGCTGCAAATTTTCTAGGTTTCTCTTAACTGGCACCGGTAATAGAGAGCGGCAGATATAGAGAAATGGAGAGACAGAAATAGAGAAACAGATATAGATTGCTTTGCTATCCAATTGGGTTTTCTTTATTGTTACTCATGCCCTTTTTTGTTGTATAATTATTTTCCATATATATATATTTTTTTTCCTCAAGTATTTGGATTGAATTGACATGTAAAATTGTATTATCTGTCTTATTTTATTTAATCTATAGCCTGTGACTTCACATTTTCCCTCTATTGTACATTCTTCTTTGTCTTGGTATTTACAATGTTTATATGTTTTCGTTATAAATAAAAAGCTAAGCTATGTTCCAAAAAAATATAACAAAAGCTGTTCACGAAAGAGAAATTACTTTGACCAAAAAATATTAATTTTTTTTGTACTATCTAATCAATGGGATTTCAATGTGGTAGCTATTCCTAATTGATATATAGTCTCTCTTTGATTTCAATGTGTTTGATTAAACTCCAAAATCAATATTTGTTACTTGCTAAAATACGCAAATTAACCCAGTGTGATTTCTTAACATATATGGATGAGATATGCCAATTGAAGAGCATTTAATAGAAATGGTATCATAGAAGTGATAAGATTACCAATTGAAAATCAGTCTTTTAAAGAAAGATTGACTATGACAATGAGGTATATTGGTACTTTATTATTTTGTTTTAGATATGATTAAACATACTTGGAGATTGGGTCAGCATTGTTTATGAAAGACTAATTTCTCTTTCGTTTATCATATACTTTGTAATAGATTCTATCCATTATGTATTTGTTGTTTGAATTACCTCTGTTTAGACAGATTTATGACGTTCACCTGGTGTTTTCAAGAAACATTGCTGGATAAAATTGGCAGGTTAGGACGTTCTAACTATCATTTTTCTCATTCTCTATCCTATGACTTCCATTAGGTTGATTC